>NC_044355.1:27696050-27996050 GCF_007364275.1 Archocentrus centrarchus | reverse complement strand
GGAAATGAGACAATTGGAAACAGCTGGGCAGGAAACACAGGAAGCAAAACTAAACCCAAAGCACAAGGACCAAAGACATACCAAAATAAAGCTGGAAGCAGCAACCACAGAGACCAAGACTAAGACACATGAACTTGACATAATAACAACAGAGAGACTGACATACAGAAATACAAAATACCAAAAACACCAAGCTGAAGCACAAAGAAATCCAGAACCCAATAATAAATTAGGAATCTAAACAAAGAAACATGGCAGAACAAACTCAAACAGAACTACAAAAACACTGGGCAAAAGATCCAGGACCACAACAGCCTCTTAGTAACAGCTCCACAGCTGCAACTGGTCATCATAACAACACTAGCTTCCATGGAGAATAGACACTTCTGTCTAAATATGTCTCCTTACTCCCATCGCTGGGTAGGAATGAGACTTGAAAATATAGAATAAAAAATGGAGCACTTTTGACTGTAAAAACATTTTTGATGTAAAAACCATAACTGGGAATTTAAACTGCATACACATCTCTGTTTTTCCTGGCTTTCTCCTATTTATCGACCAGTTTGCCGTTTTTTATAGAAATTATAGATAAAAGACTGACAAATCTTCTGGATCTGAAAGGTAAAGCTAATGTGTAGCAGGGAGCAACTCTGATGGTTGCACAAAGATATCTGACTGTACAGAAGTCAATGGGAAAGTGTTTATTGAGGTCATCTTACCTGATGACCTTAGTAAAGACTTTTCTGATAATCTTATGGCACTCAATTCACTTAATTACTTATTCTGTCTGTGCTCTGTACCAATTCAGCTTTCTTTATTGTGCAACACTGAAATAGCTGAGGATGAGGATGGCAGCTGAGGATGGCAAAGCTAATATTAAATCATCTCAAATGAAAACCAACCAACACAGAACACTTAGTCACACGTGATAATATTGCATCATGGGGCCTCTGGTGGTTTTTACATTTCGTACACAATGCAGTGTCGCAGAAATCACTGGTCTTCTGTTGGTTATACTACAATAGAACAAAGAAACAAAGAAAAAGCTTGTGCAAATTTTAGGGGAAACTTTTTACGGGAAAAATACTCCAAACGTAATAAATCACTTCACAAATTAATAATCTTTTACTACAACAGTTTGGAGAAAAAGGCATGAATGCTGGCAGGGTTAAAACTTGTGGAAGAACTTTTTCATAGGTTGCAGATGCAGGATGCATTTTTTTTGGACAGTTGCAACTCAGGCCGAAGTGGTTAATGAGTTCAACTGAGGAAGCAGTGTTTATACAGCAAATGAATATCCACCTGCTGATATATCTGCTAAGCTTCATTTACTTTATACACTAATAAATTCATGAAGCTCCATAAGATTCATAAACTGTCTCCTTCAAGTTGATGTTTCTTCACTTTGTATTTTGTGGCATTTTGCTAGCTATATTGCATGTAATCACATTTGTAATATATGGAAGAAAAAGCATACTTTTGCATGGCCACCAAATCTGTAATATAAGTATTCCACTGCAAAACATTTTCAGCTGCTCACAGGCAAATTCAGGCTCCAGCGAATGTATGGTTCCACTTTTCACTCATTACCACTTTTTCTTTAAAGGTCTAATTTTAAAAAGGAAGAAAAGGGGAAAAACTATTGAGTATTTCTTTCATAAAATAAAAAAAAGCAGAGCTCTTTCAAGTATAAGTGGGACAACATGTCCAAACATAGATTTTTCACTTAATATGCTGCCCATACCTCATTACAACTGAGCAAGTTTTTAGGAAACATATTGGCGTTGGGGTTTTTAAATAAAATATTTTTTAAGCCTAATTAATCATGGCCCATATTTACAGCTTCAGCCAATGTTCCTGAGCCAGCATCACTTTGTTATCATGTAGGTCATGAAACAACCTTGAAGAAAATAGCAAAACTGTCTCAAATGCAATACTGCAAATGATAATGATGGCTGTTGAATTTTTCTGATTTCCTTTGCCATTCATGTTGTCATCCCACAGAGTGTCTGGATTGTGCTGACCTAATTTGCATCACAGGAGTTGTTAAATTGAGTACAAAACTGCAAACATCTGCCTGCACCAATGTTTTATTACATGGCTTACAGCCTTTAGAAGAAGCATGTCTCTGTGTCTTTATGTCCCAGATCTACTGGGAGAAATAGACCCTCTGTCTACATGCTGCCATCTGGCTTTAACAAGTGTCCTGGGCGCTTACGCTGTGTTCAGACAGAGCACAGACACATCAAATACGGATGCACATACATCCACGGTGCTCTGCGGATACTCCCTGATTACCTCTGGAGATGATCGCCGACTCATTAAAAACAAAGTGCACTGAAATGGAATCAAATATGTCACTCAAGAGAGAGTCAAGTATGTTTTCTGGTACAATTTTCCATTTTATGCTTTATTATTATACTTACTACTAATTATGCCACATCACTATGAGCATTAAAAAATGGCTTATCATGTGCATGATAATTCTGACATCAATAGCAGTTTCAAGGTCCAGATGCTCCTGAAGCACTTGGGGTACCACAGAGATTTAAAATGGCTCAAAATCTTCACTTACAATAAAATGATGGGTGCCGCCGGGAGTTACTGTAGTTTAATGTCAAGTCATGTGTGAAAATGAGGATTTATGATGTTTAGCAGAGTTAGAAGTTAGCAGTAAGCAGGGTAGCTGACAACTACAGATGATTTATGATGTTCTGAGTGAAATATATTAAAATAAAACAAAAACAAAACTGTATCACAGTAATAACTCTGGATAGGAACAAAGACGGAAAGCTGAATAGGAGCATTGTTTGGGGCTATTGAAGTTGGGGTAGTTGACCTATAAGCTACATGTTTACTAGCTACAGACCTATAGATGGGCTAATATGAATATGTTGCTGCATATACAACCACAAAAAAAGAAAAAAAAAATCCCCACTTGCCCCCGTGTGGGGTCTTTGTCCTTTTACCAGAGGTCTGGAAACTTGAAGGTCCTACGTAATATCTTCTGGACAGAGATGTTTGTTCCTGGAATCTGCTGGACCCACTCCTCCAGTTTGAGGGTCACCGAGTGTTCACTATCACTACGACTTTCTTCCTCTGCTTGTCCACCATAACTGTGTCCGGTTGGTTAGCCATCATCAGTTTGTCCGTCTGTAATGTTGGTTATTCTCAACCACCTTTGTTGATATTTTGACCTCGGGACTTCAGGCCATACTCGGCACAGATGTTCCTGTATGCTATACCAGCCACTTGGTTATGGCGCTCCATGTGTGCCCTGCCTGCTGTCATCTTGCACCCTGCTATTATGTGCTGGATTGTCTCAGGGGCATCTCTGCACAGCCTGCACCTGGGGTCTACCACACCAGGCTAGACCCCAGGTGCAGACTGCCCTTGCTCCTGTGTTGTCTTTCAGTCCAGCTTTGTCCAGCCAGTGGTAGGATTATTCGATATCAGCCACTTCTTCTATCTGCTGGTGGTACGTGCTGTGCAGGGGTTTCTGCTGCCTGGGGTATTCACTAAGCACATGATCAGTTGTGGCCATCTTACTGATGTACTCACAGATCTTTGTTGTTTCATCCTTAGGTGTCCACTTACTGTAGGTGTAGAAAGAAGTGCTTGTAGGACTGTATGTGAACGGGTGAATGAGGCATATTGTATAAAGTGCTTTGAGTGCTCAAGTAGAGTAGAAAAGCACTATATAAGAACCCCTCCCCGACCACCAGCAGCAGCCATTGTAATCTGGTGGCCTTCAGATGGAATGCAACCGGGAAGACAAAAGTGCACAAAGATCAGACCCAGCCAGAAGTTGAAGGAAGTCACTTGATTGTCATGTGTTGTTACTCTTCCTCATCTAACCTGTGAACGTTATTTGGAGTGAGAAGCAGCCTGTGTTTGTCTGTAAAGCATGCTCACAAGCTGTTGTTTGTCAACATGCTGTGGTCATTTGTGCTTCTTTTTCTCTCTCCTTCAACCTTGCTCTTGTTCTAAAAATAGCCACCCCGGGACTGTATTATCTATAGAAACAAGTCTCCATTCTGCCTGTCCTCCATTGATTTAACACTGACGAATGTTTGAGCTGAGGGGGTCATTTTTCACTCTACAGCTGGTTTATCCTGAGCATGTGTGAGTTTGGCACTGCCAGGTGTCAAATTCTAACCCAGTACATCACTGTGTAACACACATATGCTCATTTGTGTATTCTAAACTGCTCATACACCCACACACACACACACACATATGTGTCACTATAATGTATACACAAAGATTCAAACCACACATGCACCAGGTATTGGATAATGAACTTGTACTGAAGGCGGGCTTTATCTCTATGGCTGACATCAGAGAAAACAACTTGTAGTTAAACAAGCACTTAGAGCACAGTCTCAGATTAGTTGTACCTGTTTCAGAGGTATTCCCAGGCTCCCACCTACTGCTAAGATGCATCACCTAAAGGAATCACAGCACAGGTCTAATGAAGGCAGAAACACCTCACAAATAGCTGAAAAAAAGAATCTGCCACAGCCACAGGCTTAACATTCTAACGCTCTGACGAGTAAAGAGTGTGTGGGAGGCAGGAAGTCAGACGTTTTTCTTTTTCTTTTCTTTTTTTCTGTGCCGGCAATCTTTCAGTCTTTAGACCCTTTTCAGGACATTTTAGATGCTGTTCCTTCATGCTTCAAAAGAAAATGTAATTGTCTCTAATGGGAGATGTGGTTCGAGGCAAGGCGTATATCACAATGGACTCAAAATATATACTCAGAAACAGTCAAGACACATAAAAGAAACATCCCTCTAATTGAACTCTGGAGCTTTTAGCCTCGTGCTTTTTTTAGCTTTTCATTCTGACACAGCCACAACAGCCAGCAATGCCCTAACCTTTCTTTCTTTCTTCCTTTCTTTTTTTTTTTTTTTGGGGGGGGGGGGGGGGGGGGGGGGGGGGGGGCTTTTGAATTTAAGCATGTATTACCATTTTATTTATTTTAGGTTACCTAAGACTTGTTGTTGTTGTTGTTTCCTGAATGCCTAAATCTTTACAAATCAGCAGTGCATGAATAGATGAACCCACTGTTATTTCTAAGTGGTGTCTGAGGATCCTTCAGCTCACTGTTGCCTGTTTTATTTTAACATCACTCGCTTTTTTTTTTTTTTTTGCATCACTTCTGGGTGATGTCACTTCTTGTATCCTGTGTTTGGATCCTGTCTTCAGTGTATGACTACAGATGCACCCCTTGTACATTACTTTGCCATTTGAATTCTGGTTCGTGTTTATTTAGTATAGTTATGTTATTTTTTCCTAGCTTTCTCCCAGCATGTACTTCTATGTCAAGTTTTAGTGTCGTCTCTATGTTTAAGTTGTAACTTCCTATTTGATTTTGGTAGCTGTTTCACTTAACAAAGTGGCCATTGAGTAGATATGTACCTTTTTGACTCTTGAAAAGTTACACATATTTATGTTGAAGTCCAGCAATTAGCTCTGGGGGGATACATTTGTAGATTGCACCTGGAGGGACAGCAATCAACTTTTACTGTATCCCTATTTTTGAGAGTGTGTAATGTCCAGCACTGGGAAGTTGCCAGGCATTGCACATTGCTGTGAAGACAACAGTCCTGTGGGTCCTTTGGGTTGTGGAGTTGGGCATCCATGTCCGGCCTTGTTTAGGGGCATCTTATTGCCATTCCTGAGGAGGTTTACAGTGCGGTGGAGTACATTGTCACTGCTGTTGGGAGAGTTACACGCTTTATGTTTAGGCTGTTAAAGTGAAAGCCACATGAATCTCATGCCAGGTTTCCAAGAAAACCTTCATATAACCAGTCGTTCAATATTTTAAGAAACAATTAAGATTCTTATTATTGTTTGAATTTCCCTGGCCCTGTACTTAGTTTCCATATACATCTGTAGAGTGACCAGGCATTTGATGAGACAAGTCTTCAGGTTAAAGAAAAACACTAAAACGTTTTTGGAGAGAGAGAAGAGGGGAAATGGGAAGAAAGATTGCATTATGTTTTAAAGAGCAGAACACAGAGTACATCTTACCCCATATACAGTAAATGTCTACACACACACACACACACACACACACACACACACACACACACACACACACACACACACACACACACACACACACACACACACACACACACACACACACACAGTATGCACTGCACAGGAAATTCACACTACAGAGGAAAAACAGCATGACAACAGTTATCTGGAGTCATCACTGGAGTCCTGCAGAAACTGCCTAAACCCAATTATCTCCATTTCTCATAATGTGTAAAATACATTTCAAAGTCAATATTTTACCATAAAAAAATCTTTTGCTGAATTTTAAAACCAACAAATCCTTTCAAAATAAATCTGCTTTTCAATTGCTTGAGTTTGATTTGTGGTCCCACAGGGCACCAGTGTGATATCTATGATTAATTGATCTTGGGGCTTTATTCTGTCCACAGCCAGTTGTAGGTGGAGTCCTTGTGCATGTAGAGATTGTGCCCTGAGCATCAAGCAGCTGCCAGCTGGCAAAGAGTTATGTACAGCCCTGGACAGCACCCAGCACCAGGGAAGGAAGGGCCGGGTGGGCGGACAGATGCAGGGCAGGCCAGAGACTTCTGCATTTGTACCAGCATGAATCTCACAACATGACTGTCACATTCACGTTCTGTACTTCCCTGTGACTCAGTGTGTGGCTTCTGTAGCTAGTGGCTTACATATGATCAGGAGAATAGTGACAACAAAGTCAAACCACCCCCCCAAGCCTTTTTTAGACCCATTTACTATTATTTTGTGAAAATGCCCTCATGTGTTTCATGCTATTGCAGATAATACAGCTGCTCATCCTGGATAAGTTAAGTCCTACTGACACCTGACATGTCATTCTGAACGCCTCATATTTTTTTAGACACCACATCTAAGACTGTCAGGGCAGAGCAGTACAAGAAAAGAAGGGCGAAGTCTTCCTTACTCTATTTAGATCATGGGCTGAACAAGTTTTATTTATTTATTTGTTTATTTGGGGGGGGGGGTCAAACTTTAAAAGGTCTTATCAACACGTGAGATCATTGGAAATATGGGTGAAAATGTGAGTCAAGGTGGTCAAAATTCTGCTGGAGGTGGTAGTTGAAGATCGCGCAGACTGTGGCCTCTGCCAAGTGTTCCCAGCGCATCCTCACAATACTTATAGGTGCACCGGGTCCTGGTGTCACGTGCACTTATGGACATCCTTATGTTTGAAGATGGTGTTTGTTATGGACACACTGTGCTTTACACAGAAATCCACAAAGCAAAACACCATTCAAGTTCAGATGAGGCAGGCCGCTCCTCCAAATCACACTCCTCCAGGTCTCACTGTCATTGCCTATGTGGGCATTGAAGTCTCCCAGTAGGACGATGGAATCACCGGATGGAGCACCCCACCCAGCAACTCCAAGAAGGGTGGGTACTCTGAACTGTCATTTGGCACATAAGCGCAAACAACAGTCAGGACTCTTTCTCCGGCCCGAAGGCGTAGGGAAGCACCCCTCTTGTCTACCACTGAAAACTCCAATGTACAGACAGCAAGCCGAGGGGATACGAGAATACCGACCCCAGCTCGCTGCCTCTCACCAAAAGCAACTCCAGACTGGAACAGAGTCCAGCCCCTCTCTAGGACACTGGTTCCAGAGCGCAGGCCATGCTTTGAGGTGAGCCTGACTATATCTAGCTGGTATTTCTCAACCTCACGCACTAGCTCAGGCTCCTTCCCCACCAGAGAGATGGCAGTCCATGTCCCAATAGCCATGGGACAAGGAATGCCATCTCTTGCGGAGTTGGAGAAGCCCATCTGGGGATTCATCCACCAGGGTCTCCGCCCTTGACCACCACCCGACAAATATTGCACCCGACCCCTATGATGCCTCCTGCAGATCACTGGGACACACAAACCCCTCCACCATGATAAGGTGGCGATTCACTGAGGCCGGTTAGGGTCAGTATCTCGAGGGAGGCTGAGGACATTAAATCTGGATGGACCATGTTCCGCACCTCCATTGCGGATGGTGCTGCTCAGAGCTGTGGCTGCAAAGTGGTTGGTGCATGTTGTAGCAAACCCTCAGGTGACTCAGGAGGGGAAAGCGGTGCTCTACTCATACAATCTATAGTGCAGGTGGGGCGCTGCTGACTTCAACTGAGGATATAGTCAGGCGATGCATTCAGACTGTGCTTCCACTGCGTGGACTGCTTCCACTATGTGGAAGCACAGTCTGGGGATGAAGGGGATGACTCGCCCGTCACTGGGGGTGAGGTCACTGAGGTGGTTAAACAATTCCTTGGTGGCAGGCCCCCTGGGGTGGACAAGATTTGCCCTGAGTTTCTGAAGGCTCTCGATGTTGTAGGGCTGTCTTGGTTGACATGCCTCTGCAACATCGCATGGAGATCTGGGGTGATGCCACTGGATTGGCAGACTGGGGTGGTGGTCCCCATCTTTAAGAAGGGAGACCGGAGGGTGTACTCTTATCAGGAGATAACACTTCTCAGCCTCCCTGGTAAGGCAGGGTGTTAGAAAGGAGGGTCCTCCATTAGTTGAACCTCGGATTCAAGAGGAACAATGTCTTTTTTTTACTGGTTGCAGAACACTGGACCAGCTCTTCATCCTTTCAAGGATATTCGAGTGTACGTGGGAGTTCGCTCATCCAGTCTACATGTGTTTTGTGGACTCGGAGAAGGCATTCAACCGCGTCCCTCGGGATATCCTGTGGGGCGTGCTGCAGAAGTATGGGGTGTCTGGCCTGTTGTAGCAGGCCATTCAGTCCCTGTACAACCGCAGAGAGAGCTTGGTCTGTATTGCTGGCAATAAGTCGAACTTGTTTCCTGTGGGTGTTGGACATCAGGGCTGCCCTTTGTCACTGATTCTGTTCATTTTTATGGACAGAATTTCTAGGCGTAGCTAATTGGTGGAAAGCTTCCACTTTGGTGGCCTCAGAATCTCATCTCTGCTTTTTGCGGATGATGTGGTCCTGTTGGCTTCAACAGGTGGTGGCCTCCAGCTCACAGTGGAATGGTTTGCAGCCAAGTGTGAAGTGGCTGGCATGAGAATTATCACCTCCAAGTCCGAGGCCATGGTCCTCAGCCAGAAAAGGGTGTAGTGCCCACTCCAGGTGATGGAAGATGGGAGCGGGAGATTGACAGATGGATTGGGGATGTGTCCGCAGTGTTGCAGATGCTGCACCAGTCTGTTGTGGTAAAGAGGGAGCTGAGTGTCAAAGTGAAGGTGTTGATTTACCGGTCAATCTTCATCCCTTCCCTTATCAATGGTCATGAGCTTTGGGTAGTGACTGAAAGAATAAGATCCTAAAGTGAGCTTCCTCCAAAGGGTGGCTGGCCTCTCCCTTAGAGATAGGGTGAGGAGTGCAGCCATTCGGGAGAGGCTCAAAGTAGAACCGCGGCTCCTCCACATCAAAAAGAGCCAGTTGAGGTGGTTCGGGCATCTGACTAGGATGCCTCTTGGGTGCCTCTTGGGTGAGGTGTCCGACCGGGACGAGGCCCTGAGGCAGACCCAGGACATGCTGGAGAGATTATATCTCTCAGCTGGCCTGGGAATGCCTAGGGGTCCCCCTGGATGAGCTGGAGGTGGCTGGGGAAAGGGACGTCTGGGCTTAGGCTGCTTCCCCCGCAACCTGGCCCTGGATAAGCAGAAAAAAATGGATGGATGGATGGATGGATGGAATGACAAGGGGGGTCAGGATCTCTTTTTTTTTCAGAGAAAAACAATGTTGTCCTCCATTTTTCCCACCTGTAATTTCCCAGCTTTTGGTATAAATACATTTTTTTTTAAAAATTCTGTATAATATTGGCACTGGAAATTTTTACCTCACATTTCTCACAGTGGTTTGGTCCATTGCCATTCCTTTTTTTTTTTTTTACTTTACAATAGTAAACTCATGAGGCATTGTTATGTACTGCCACCAGTCAATAGAATGAACCTTATTCACAGCTGGAAACAGACTACCTTTTGTTACTTGTGGTTAAGTTTTGTGCTTCAGTGCAGCGGCCATATTGCTGCCACATCTCTTAATACATGTGTATGGAGGCAGGAGGTCAATCCACAATTAAAATCATTAGACCTTGTTGAATGTTCAGCATTTGTAAAGTGGTTTTACGTTTTTGACATTTTTTAAAAAATTTATCCTGAATGGTTCAATGAAGCTATAATTTATAATCATATTAAATTAATGTTATATGATTAAGAGAACTTTACAAATATGTTGCCTTGGTTTATGAGAATCGAAGAGCAGTGGATGTTAACTGAAGATTTTTGTGAGATGACAAAAATTAGTACCATGTCATTAAAGTAAATAAAAATATGAATTTAAATATGACATTAAATGCATTGCCTGACTGCAGGATTTACAATTTCAGTTAATCTCCCTGATCTTTTGATAAACACCTTTGTGAGATTTCAAGTCAGGTGACAAACACATTTTAATTGCTTTGTAATGTAGTGCTGATAACAGTTTGCCTTGTGAGTTTCAGAAGTAGAAGTTTATTTTTCATTAAAAATATGATCGACTTGAGGTTACCAAGAATTTTGGGCAGAGAAAAACACATTTCATTTAATTAAAAAAAAAAAAAAAGCTAGCTAAAGTAGAAAGGACCGTTTGGCCCACTGCGTAATCACAGGGCCACAAAGGCTGTGATGTCTTAACAGTGTCTCACAAAATGAGCATGCTGTATTTCCCAGCTAATTAGAGCTGAAACTGTCTGACCAGTTTATTGCTGTGTCTACAATCCTTACTAACACCCCTCCAATGGATTTACAAGACAAAACATAAATTGGTGTAGTTGACATGTTAGTCTCTGTATTAAAAGGTCTCTTGGTCAATTTAGAACAGATTCCAATCTTGTTGTAATTTAGACTTTAATAGAAATGGTGCCAGTGACAACTGTAGATCTAATTAGAATTATTTTGCCTCCTCTACTTTAAACAAAACAGGGAATTATGAAATTATATGGTTTAACACATGGGTAAGAAGGCTTCTATAGCTCAGAAGGGTTGACCTTACACACTGAACAATATTTGTCATTTATCAATTTTTGCTTTATTAAATCCAGATATGTATCTGGATAACGAGACCAATTTCTTTTATTCTATTATTTTGACTGTCACATCAGAAAACAGAATACTTTTAATGGAGCAGCAGTGAGTGAAAGGGTACAGAGGCTGGGTTCATGCATCAGCATGTAGTAAGTACAACAGCTTCAGTGGGAGAGCTGTCAGAGTTGTCAATCCAATTAACGTTATTAAATTCGTTAAAGAGTAATGAAATAATTTGGAAGTACAGCCCCTCAGTGACACATTTGGACAAAGAAACTACCCCCACCACCAGTGAAATAGCAGCTTTATTTACAGCTGTTACATGTTGCAGACATGTTGTATTCACCTATCTTTCTATCAAGAGTGGGTGAGATGGTGTACAGGAACATCTGTGCTGCACATGGACTAGAAGTCCCCAAGTCTTGATGGGAGACTGCAACAAATGTGGTTGAGAACAACAGGACTAAAGTCCTGTGAGATTTTGAGTTCCAGACTGACAAGTACAGTAGCTGCTGGCTAGCCAACCAGATACTGGTGGTTGACAAAGAGCAGAAGACCACAGTTGTGATAGATGTGGCAATCCCAGCAGACAGCAACATCAGGAAAAGGAAGCAGTGGAGCAGATGTGAAAGGTAAAGTCCAGAGTGGTCCTATGCAGGGTTATAATAGTTTTGGATTTTACATTATAGTTTAGTTTTAGTTAGTTTTTACTTTTTTTTTCTCTAATTCAGTTAGTTTTAATTAGTTTTCAGAGTGGTTTTGCTCGTTTTTATTAGTTTTTATTTTTGGTTTCATGCTTAGTTTTAGTTAGTTTCAGTTAGTTTCAGTATTAGTTTTAGTATTTTCATACCTGATCAGGTGCAAGATTCAAGGCGCAAAAGTGACTATTGTGTAATGAAAACTTGACAAAAGATACCGTTTAAAGAAATATATTCAACAACCAGCTGTTCACAAGACATGCTAAATTTGTGTAATATTAAGGACACACATGAACATCAACAGGGAGAAACAAAGAAAAACATGAATTCCCAAACTCAATAAATTCTACAATAAACTCCACAATAAACTTCAGCATCAGTGCAGCAGATTAATAACGCCTACATGTGGTGTTAAACAAAAACAAACTCTTTGAAGGAGTCAAAGCTCAAATCCAGCTGCATCCTGATGTTCTCACCACCTGAAGCTGCTTCTGTTTTGGAGCTAGCTTGGTTAGATGCTCGCTAATTAAACTTGCAGGGTCTTTGCGGCCTCTGTACATAACCTACGGAAGTTGCCGACCTCATGCCCGCATTTATGCTTGTGTAGCTGGATTGTGTGTGTTATTACCTTGTGGTCGTGTGCAGGTGTTTGTACTCAAAGAACCTCCATACGGGACTCTGCCGCTTTCTCGGCAGACCGCAGCAATTACTTTGCGGACCAGCGCGGTGAGCGCACGCACATGCGCACTCACACAGTTGTCCTGTGGCGCTCCCAGCTTAAACTCCGAGAGCGGAAACAATGATTTCATATCAATCCACAAGGCTTAAAAAAAAAAAAAAACAAGTAAATGAAAGTCAGCTTATCGATAATTTCAGTTAGTTTTAGTTAGTTTTGTAAACTCACAATTCAGTTTTAATTAGTTATCGTTTTTTCCTTTTAATTATAGTTTTTATTTATTTCAGTTAACGACAATGTTTTTTAATTTCAGTTTTCGTTATTTCGTTCGTTTTCGTTAACTATAATAACCCTGGTCCTATGGTAACAGGAGCATCAGGAGCTGTAACCACAAAACTGAAAGAGTGGCTCCAGCAGCAGCCCAAACTCCCAGGCCTCTGGTAGAGAAACCGAGCTTAAGAAACACACACGTACCATCCCACCCAGGAGGGTGAGGGAGATTTTATATATAAATGTGTGTGTGTGTGTGTGCGTGTGTGTTCATGACACACATATATGTTTGAACACTGACCTTGTTTGCAAATGTAATTTGTTTCAGTTTACTGTTCTTGACAGGACTGTTGAGTTGCACTTCACATGCAGAATCACACAAACTCTCTTACACTGACTCACCCACACACCAAATCATTTCTTTGCAGCAGCTGCTGGGTTAGCATCTTATTTTCCTGAGGTATTGATTTCTTGCCTGGCATCGCGCCCTCCTCTTCCCTCGTCATAATGCCCACTCTGCCCAGAACACAGCGGAGAACAGCCAACAATACCATTGGACTGGAGGTTGTATCTGTTGCAGATAAACAGGAACAGATCGATGCATAGTAAGCTGAAGAATACTTGTTGAAGCAAAAATTCATTTTCACCCTTTTTTTTCAATGTTTTCTGAAACAGAAGTGGTCAATTTGTGAGATCTCGAAGCAATAATGTATTGGATGTGAAATCAAATAATTTCCCCTGTTTTCACAGATTGGAACAGCCCAGAATTAGTCAGCAAACAGAGGCCTTCTCTGTGAAAACTGGCTGGCCTGCAGGCAAGAAACATGGTAGAATATGTAAATTCAAAATGGTGGTGGACGTGAGACACATCCCTCGAGGTCTGATTTAGAGCTTTGACCTCCAAAAAGATGAAACATTTTGACAGCATGCTGTATGAAATAATTCACTGTATGCTCTCATTAAACATTAAATACAACCTGTAAGACAGACACCTCAATCACTGACTAGTAATTTGTTTTGTTTCATTTTTGAATAATGGTACCAGCAGAGTTTACAGTATGTCAAAGAGTGTATTACCTGTAACAGTATATACAGATAACAGGCAAACAAACCAGCACCACTTACTTTCACCACATTAATATGTACCCTGCTATCATCAAGTTCCCGTTAAAAGATCATTTCACTTTATTTCAACATGGCATATTTCCCATCAGTGTGGCTATTGTAGCCCAGTGGGTCATTATAACTCAGCATAGATATTCATTGTAAAAAATAAAGGCATCACAATAACAGGCATATGTGCTCTTTATAAAAAGAAAAACTTTCCAAAAGAACTTGAGTTTTTAACATTTCAGTCTGACTGAAAATAAACCCCAAATCCAGCCAAATGGGATGGCCATTTTAACCAACATATAAAGGATCTCAGTCTGTCTCCATCCAGCCTGACAACAGCCTGCTATCCTGAAACAAAATTTCATATCTTAGTTTGTGGAGGTTTGACTTAACACAGCTTCATTTTGGTTGTGTAAACCCCCAAAGAAAAACAGAAAAGGCCTTAAAAATAGATTTTAACAAAGTGCCTGTCTACAGTACAGGGACAGAAATTAGGTAATAACTTAGGCCCAGTCTTAGCTGCTTTAATAGCTTGAAAATATGACCAATTTATTGTCAAAACAAGTGGAGATGGATGAGCCTAATACTTTTTGGACCCCTCAGGCTGTGAGGCTCCTGCCCAGTTGCCCACTGTTCCTTGTTGGTAATAAAGCTTTGAAAATTATACAGACATTGTTAGTAACAGAAAATGTCAATTTATGTTAAGAGGATTATTTGCCTTAAGAAACTGCACTTGTTTTGTTACTGGCAGTTTGTGATTGACTGTATTTTTATTTATTTATTTATGCAAAATCTCTAAATGTTCATTTATGTATAAAAACAAAAGCTTCTTAAGATAAACACTGAAAAAAGAGACGTTTCTGATAGTATGAACTGCCACCCCAACAGACCTGTGTTTCAGAGATACATTGTTTTTGCAGGATATCAAAAAGTCTGTGCTTCTAAATCATTGTTATCTTGCAATAAGTGAAAAAGTGCTACATAAGTGCTATCCAGACCAGATACTAAAGATACACTGCTCAAAAAAATTAAAGGAACACTTTTTAATCAGAGGATATCATCAAGTCAATTAAATGTCTGGGATATTTATGTGGTCTGGTTAAGTAGCAGAGAGGGTTGTTAATCAGTTTCAGCTGCTTTGACGTTAATGAAACAGGTGCACTAGAGGAGCAACAATGAGACAACCACCAAAACAGGATTGGTTTTACAGGTAGAAGCCCCTGACATTTTCTCCCCCCTCATCCTTTCTGACTGTTTTTTTCACTAGTTTTGCATTTTGGCTACGGTCAGTGTCACTACTACAGTCTTAAGACCATGGAGGAGATTCCACGAGACAGGCAGTTACTCTAGGAGAGAAGCTCCTTAACCCATCAGGTATCTGCTCCTTTGTGCGAGGAGGAACAGGATGAGCATTGCCAGAGCTACAAAATGACCTCCAGCAGCCACTGGTGTGAATGTCTCTGACCAAACAATCAGAAACAAACTTCATGAGAGTACCTCTCCAGGCTAGGCAGTGGCACCCTGACTTTCACTGGGTATCATAACCTAGGCATTCTGCAAATATCTCTATCTTTATCTGCAAATATCTCTCAAAACTATTCCTGAACCACCAAATCCTTGTATAGCAAACCTGTTGGGCGTGAGGGGAAAACCCCCATTCAGCACAGCCACGAGCCACCTGACCAGTCTGACAGAAATTTGGCTCCAAAGTGATACTGGCAACTCTTTCGTCTTGTAGGATGTGATTGATTGATGGCTTCTTGTAAATCTAGTAGAGCTATTATCAGAAGTTTAATCAGCCATTAACATGCTACAAATGAGCATTTATTGTATTTGCAATATTACTAAACCACAGTAATTCAAAGAATGGCCACACTTTGATATCTTCAAGTTAAAAATTCACTAAAGAAAAACAAAGACGGATAAATGAAATGCTACAGGGCTACAGTGGAAGTTTTGAAATTTTAGGAAATATAAAAAAGTTAAAAATAACTTTTTGGGGGGTTGTCATCTGGTTTTTGGATGCTACATTATTTATCTATGAGCGTGCAGTATCCTCTGAGTCAGCTCCACCTCCTGTCCACAGTATATTATTGTAACAATATGCCCTAGAATACTTACAATAGAAAACTTGCTATAACAATTCATCAAAGCAGCACTAAGAGAATTTCATTTTAAAAAGGTTTTTTCTTTTTATTTTCACACTTACTGTTGAGATGAGGATTTGTTTTTAAAGCCTTTAGCATAAGGCTGAAACTCCCTGCTTGTCTCTTGTTAGTGAAATGACCCATTCAGTATCTGCACATTCCCTTTGAAGTTTTTCTCTCCCTTTGAAGAGAACTGACACTCTGCAAATGATAGCTCATCTGCATAAACAAGAGTTCATAAACCTCACTTACATTATTTTCTCTGACTTCTACCTTGTTTATTGGCAGGTAATAAAAGCAACATGAACAATTGTTTGTCTCTCCATGTGTCTTTGTTGTTTTGATGTTTGCTCAAGGTCGAACCTGGACTTCATCTTCATTTGTAAGAATGATTAAAGTGCTTTATTATTTTTGTCTTCATGTATTTTTTTTGCTACAAAATGCTTCTGCTCACTGAATGTTAATTGGTAGACTGGAGCAAGACGTGATTTTGGTTTATTTTCATTTTAATAAAGATGAAGCACTTGGAATCCTATGACAGTAAGCATAAGCAAATAAAAAGATCAAACAAATCGATGTGAGCTCATCTTACCTGTAAGGTGAGCAGTACTTTAAGATGTGTCATTATGCTGAGACATTAATTACATTCTTCATAAAATTATGTTTAACAGGTAATGCTAATGTTAACACCTGCTCACATAAAAAGTAGCTGACACTGATGCTAATGCTAATAGGAATATTTGAGTTTAAATTTTGGCCTGATGCCAGCCACAGTCACAGCAATCCAGCCAACAAGCTACAGGAAAGGTTGAAGAAAGTTTCTGGGATGGAGCTGATCCCTGCACCAGTAATACATTAATGATAACCCCAAACCCTTGCTTTGAACCCTAATTTTTGAAGGAACCCAAAAAATAATTTTGTGTCAGAATGGTTACTTTCTTTGTCCCCTACATGCAAAGACTTAAAAGACAGTTAAAACATATTCTAACCAGTCCATTATTAGGGTTCAGATTTATTTTTAGATACAGGGTAAGCAGGCAAATAATCTGAAACTACAAGATGTCACTTTTAAAATGAAGTCTTGTACATTTATTTTGACCTTATAGTTTATTCTGTTAGATGCTTTTCATTTGGCTGTTCTATGAAAAAGTTAATCCAACCCAAACCGTAACCCTAGATGTGTTGCCAGGGACTTGGTGGATGTTAAGAGGTTCATTTAAAAGTGTTCCATGTTGTTCTCAGTCTGCTGCATTTTCATCTTTTTTGTAAATCAGAAGTTTCACTAGATGTTAAAGTCATATTTGGTCAACCTCTTCTCACTCCCAACTCATCATATGCTGACACTCGGTTGGGATTGTCTGAGACAATCACATTGTAGCAAACTGGCTACATCTCCAACATAAGCTTTCAGTTTGTTAGTTTGAGTTTTATAGGAATTTTGCAATGTCTGAAAAAGAAGCAATGATACCGTGGGCTCCATTTGTCTGGTCACATTACATTACTAAGTGTAATCGTGGTGACTAAGAAAATGTTGGAGAATGTTGTTTTACATTGTGAAACAGCATAGGTTGGCCCAAACCACTTTTTTTTTTTAATGCCAGACCTTCACACTGGAATTCAGTGCCTAAACCTGCCAAACAGCAGCAGAAAAGGTAGAGTCGGATCAAAAGATAAAATTAAGTGGGAAAAATGTTTCAAAAACATTTCTTCTGGTTTGAGTCTAGTTGGCGATTTGTGTGACTGCACCATCTGCCACCCCAGTTGTGTTATAACGTTGACTTCAATAGATTTTTGTTCTTCCTTACACTAAAGGGGATATTCCAGTACTGTAAAAAATGACCCTAAGGGGTACCCCTTGAATTATGACATGAAGGGGTTTCTGTCTGACCATGTGTCATAAGTGAGAATGATATGATTACACATGCACCGTAATTCATCCCTAAAAGTAAGTTTTCTTTGCACATTCATGTATATTTCTTTTATCCCACCATTTCACAGAAACACACACACACACAAAATTATGACACTAGGGATGGAAATACATGTAACTTCTATAGTAAAATGGAATTATTTCTGAAGCTGCTAATATGGCTAAAATAAACTATGTCCACACAAAAATGGAAAGCAAATGATTTTGCAAAATATGCAACAAAAAGGTAAAATCGTTGGTCTGCTATACCAGCAATTGTTGGGTCATCCTTGGGGACCATGAATATATGTCCAAAAAGAATGGAAGTAGTGGATGAGTGGGCCATCAGACCAATATCGGCACTTCTGAAGCTGCTAAAACAAAAGTGAATAAAGAAATAATTTTCTGCATTATTATTGTTCTGCCTTTTCCCATACAAATAAACAACATTGCTTATAACCATTAAAAAAAACCCAGCAGGATTTGAAAAAATGCTAACAGATACTATAGAGCCTTCTTTAGTCTTGTTACTACAAACAACAATACACAAGATACAGCATCTTCCACCAAGAACAACAGGATGAATTTCTCAGTTCATCACAAACAGAAATCTGAATTATAAACAGCGATTTGTAAGAAACTTTATCATAAAAGGGAGAAGCTTCAAAAGCACACAGTGAAACTGAGAAATTGGGGCACTTTGGCCATCTCCACCTATTTACTGTACAAAGTTAAAAGCCAAAAATTTAGTCCGATTTTGGTGGAAGGTTTGAGATGAGACTGAGAAGACTGTAAACATGCTGGAATACTGGAATCCTCTTCTTGTGAGAACAAGCTGTATAGTGGAGAGAATTATTGTGGTCTCTCTTCACAGGCACCTTTACCCGTTCTAGAGGGGGCTCCTAAATACTGGTGTTTCTTAAATGTATTCTCCAGTCAGTCTTTGAGTTCAAGCCTTGGGCAGGATATGATTGAACCAAATAATAGGTCAAATCCCTGCCTGCTGGATTGCAGTGTGCAGGGAAGAAGGATTTGAAAGTCAGCCGTTTTACAGTATATCACTGTTCAGTGAATCATTACACTGTGATTTAATGGGCAACCTTTAAAGAACTTTAAATGGCAACATGGGCAAAACAATTTCTCTAAGAAGCCTCATATTGTCTGCATGTTTGTTAGTTGTACTTTGCAGTTTTACATTTATCATGGCACTCTTTCTAATGCAAAGAATATAATCTCAGTTTACACTTTCTATACGCTTTTGATTCATTTTGAGACTTTAAGAGGCTTAATAGATACATCAAAGACATTCAGTACTACCTCTGGCGATACAGTAAATGTACATTTGATGTCACGGAGGGGGAAAGATAGCACGGATTCAAATAGACATCAGTCAGTCAGTATGAGATCAGAGCAAATTTCAAACATCCAGCTGTTGATGCTTCTAGACAATGGTGGAGAGACAAGAGGGGGAAGTGCACAATAAGAGACAGATGGGAAAGCGAGAGAAAGAAATGTTTTGTGAAGGCAATTTGGGAGGGCTAAGACTTGTAGGGAGTCTTCAAAGGCGTTCACAGATGTAGAACTGTGATTGCTGCGTATGGCTCTGAGCATGTTCGCTTCACAGAGCTGTGCTACAAATGAATTTGTAAGTCAGGGTTCAAAAAAGATTGAAACCCTGCGCCATTGCCCCAAACAGCTCAAAGTACCCGTACCCTGCCCCCATATGTGTTCCCATACAAACATCAAAGAAACTGCAAAAAACTTTTTTTTTCTTTAAAGAGAAACTTTCCAACCCTGTTCTTGGGAGGCAATGCACTTTCTTTGTTATTCTGGGTCACAACAAATTCTATGAAAACCTTTATGTCTAAAGGTTTCCAGTTAGTTGCAGTCTTGTGAAGTCAAATTTTATTTATACTAATTTTATTTATACTTTTTATTTATACTTTTTATTCACTATTTTATATATTATTATTTTTTATTTTTTTTGTACTTTATTGTATTTATTTTGATTCAGTTTTGACTTATTAAGCTGTTTTGTCATATTGTATTCAATATTTTTGAGCTATATACAATTCTTATTATTTAAGTTGTTTGTTATACACACATTGGCCACTTCATTAGGTAAACCTTGCTTCTACTGGGTTAGACCCCCTTTGCCTTCAGAACTGCCGTAATTGTTCATGGTATATATCCAACAAGTTGTTGGAAACATTCCTCAGAGATTTTGGTCCATATTGATATGACAACATCATACAGTTGCTGCAGATTTGTCAGTTGCACATTCATGATATGAATCTCCCATTCCACCACATCCAAAAGGTGTTCTATTGGATTGAGATCGGGTGACTATGGCGGCCAGCTGAATACAGTGATGACTTTCATGTTTAAGAAGCCAGTGTGAGATGATTTGAGCTTCGTGACATGGTGTGTTATCCTGCTTAAAGCAAGAGATGGGCATGGTCAGCAACAATACTCAGGTAGACTATGGCATTTAAACAATGCTCAGTTGGAACTAAGGTGTACAAAATGAACCAAATGCTCTTTTGCATACCTTAGCTGTAACGAGTGCTTATTTGAGTTACTGTTGCCTTCTTATCAGCTCAAAGCAGTCTGGCCATTCTCCTCTAAACCACTGCACACTAGATATTTTTCTCTCTTTCTTCCTCTGCAAACCCTAGATATAGTTGTGTGGGAAAATCCCAGTAGATCAGCACTTTCTGAAATACATCTGTCTACAACAAATACAACCACATGAAGAGTCTTAAATCACCTTTCTTCCCCATTCTGATGCTTAGGAGCACCCTGCAGATCATCTTGACCATGTCTACATGCCTAAGTGCACTGAATTGCTGCCATGTGATTGGCTGAGATATTTGTGTTAACAAGCAGTTTAATAGGTGTGCCTAACAAAGTTGTTGGTGATCACATAAAGAAATATGCCGCCTCTGGGATGGAGTGCTACTCCACAGCAAAAAAGGTTTCTGGTTCAACTCCAGCTGGGGCCTTTCTGTGCAGAGTTTACATGGTTTCCTTATGCCTGTGTGGGATCTCCCAGTGTACAACTCATTTGCTACATTTTAAAAGTGACCTCAGAGCTGGCTACAAAAATGCAAGAAACACATTTTAAATGCATTAATTATTGTAAAAGTAGAACAGTCCAAAGTTCGTCTTCTTGTCCACGTCTGCCTCTGCTCCTCAGACCTGAAAAATGTCTGATTCAGCTACTCAGCTCTGGATTTTACTCTATATTTGCTCAGATTCATTCTCCACACTCTGGACTTGCTGCCCAGTACTTCAAAGAATTCTCTGAAAACTTGCAGTAATAACATATGTTGAGATAAACTCTTAAACAGTATATTAAACTAAACAATATATTGCAGGTACACATTATTTGTAATATATGATGATGATGATGAATTGTCTTTATGTAGGACATATAAAACAACAAACCAATATATACATACATATACTGGCATATACGTTTACACACAGACATGCCTATGCATACACATACGCACATACCCGGAGATGTGCACAGACAAAATCAAACAAAATCTCCATGCCCGAAATGGAGTAGGAACAATAATATCATCATATTATAAACTCCAACAGGCCATTGTTTTACACTAAGCACTTCACTTTTGATATTTTACGCACAATGTCAGACTACATCCACATTTCTAAATTTTAAATGCATGCATAAGATATGCGTTTTTTGGTTTTTTTTGTTTGTTTTTTTTGTTTGGGGGGGTGGGTATAAATACTTTTTTGATCTGTGTAATTTAGAACAACAAGGACATTTACAAAAAATGATACTGTCTTCAGTAACTACATCAATCCAAAGTGTTGGATGCATTGGTGCAAAGCAAGTCACCACTGGACTTTAGAGCAGTGGAGGCATGTCCTCTGGAGTGACGAATCACCGATGGATGAGTCTGGGTTTGCAGTTGTCAGGAGAACAGTACTTGTCTCACTGCATTGTGCCAAGTGTAAAGGTTGGTGAAGGGGGGACTGTGGTGTGGGAGTTGGGCTTGTGTCATGAAACTGCTGTGGTAGGCAAGGCAGAGGACCCCAATGCTGGACTCGAAAGGCGAGAACTAAATTTAAAAGTAAGCTTTATTAGTTCATGTGCATATGAAGGCAGATGAGCAAATACTTTTGGGAACATGGTATGTCATCAGAAACAGACCAAACCCTAGCTCCTAGCTTTTGATGCATATGATTGTTTACTTTTTTACCTTTTGTCAACAATTTGTAAAACAACTTTTAAAAAGAACTAAATTTACATACATTTTTTAAAAGTAAAGAATGCTTTCTCCACTGCTGTGATCAGTCACCTGTCAGATCAGAGCTTCTTTGGCATATATCATTTCTGCAATCTCTCAAATAACTCACGTTGTACTTCAAGAGGTTTCATGAATGCAGTGGTTCTGAGACTGTGGTCTTAAAACTTCAAAGGGTGTTCTCGAATATGCACCTGTACTTATAATTAGTGTACATAGTTAATTTGAGCTTTCTGAATTAAATATTGACTGTAGGCTATGCAAATCAAGGCGTCCTAAAACAATCCATAACACCAAAAGTTTTAAGGCAAACTTCAGAACAAATGTTTGAACCATGAACAATGACAGAAGTAAAAATAAATGAATATTATTATTATGTGTGCTTTTTCCCTTTGATCCAATTAGCCTTCTTGGAGTCACTGGACGGGGTGCTCGAGGGTGCGCCATCTGGTGACTCCATCATCCTACTGGGAGACTTCAGTGCTCACGTGAGATCTGGAGGGAGGAACAGCATTCCTCGTCTGAACCCAAGTAGTGTTCTATCATTGAACTTCTGTGCAAACCACAGTCCATCCATAATGAACACCATGCTTGAACTTAATGATATCTCTAAATGCAAATGATTGAGTTTGTAACCATATCATCAGATCTGTGGCCGTATGTTCTGGACATTCGGGTGAAGAGCGGAGCTGAGCTGTCAACTGATCACCACTTGGTGATGAGTTGGATCAGGTGGTTGATGAGGATTCTGGTTGCTCTTCCGTCCCATTTCAAGAAAAGACTAAAAATGAGCCAGAACACAAAACAATCTCCAAACGAGAGACACCCCTGCCCTACAAGGGGGAAAAAAAAGAAGAAGAAGGGTTACCGCTAAACAAAATTATCAAACACAACATAAACCCTACAGACAAAACCCACTCCTCCTCTCAAAGATATTCATGTGTGTGCGTGAGTTTGCCCATCCAGTGTACATGTGATTTACGGACTTGAATAAGACATTCGACCGCATCCCTCACAGTATTCTGTGGGAGGTGCTGCAGGAGTATTAGGTGTGTGGCCCATTGTTACCGGCCTTTCAGTCCTTGTACAACTGAAACGAGAGCTTGATCTGCATTTCCTGCAATACGTCAAACTTGTTTCCAGTGGGTGTTGGACTAATTCTGTTCCTAATTTTGATGGACAGAATTTCTAGGTGTAGCCAAGTGGAGGAAGTCTTCTGCCTTGGTCATTCATCTCTGTCTTTTGTGGATGATGTGGTCCTGTTGGCTTCATCAAGTGGCGGCCTCCAGTTCCCACTGCAGTGTTTTGCAGCTGAGTTTTATGTGGCAGGTATGAGAATTAGCACATTGAGGTCTGAGGCAAGAGGGATAAAAGGGTGGAGTATCCACTCTCAGTCATGGATGAGTTGCTGCCCCAAGTGGAGGAGTTCAAGTAGTTTTGGAGTCTTGTTCACAAGTGAGGGAAGAGGGGAGGGGGAGAATGACAGACTGATTGGATGCTGTACCGGTCTGTTGTGGTGAAGTGAGAGCTGAGCATAAAGCAAAGCTGTCGATCTGCCATTCGATCTACATCCCTTCCCATCCTATGGTCACAATGTGTCATAGTGACTCAAAGAATGAGATAGAGGATACAAGCAGCTTCCTCTGAAGGGTGACTGGCCTCTCTCAAAATAAAACATTTTGAAAAACTTACAAAAATAATAATTAGTTGTAGTATAATAAGATTAAGATTAAGATTAAGATAGTGTTTATTTGTCACGTGCACAATTATACACAGTACAATGCACAGTGAAATGTATTTTGTACCTGCAACCATATATACACACACATATAAATAAGAAGGATAAAAAAAAAATTTAAAAAAAAAGTAATTCACACTATACACTATACTCTATATACTATACACTATACACACTTTTATAAATTATAATATTTACATTGTGCAATAATGGTCCAGTTAGGGCTCAGAGTTGAGCAGACGGATGGCTTGTGGGTAAAAACTCTTCTTCAACCTTTCAGTCTTAGCCCTCAGGCAGCGGTAACACCGGCCTGATGGGAGCAGGGAGAAGAGAGAGTGTCCGGGGTGGCTGGGCTGTTTTAGGATCTTCATGGCCCTCAGCCTGCACTGCTTGGTATAAATGTCCTGCAGGTTGGGGAGGGTGGTTCTGATGGTCCGTTCAGCTGAACGAACCACCCTTTTTAGGGCCATGAAGTCCTGCTTGGTGCAGTTTCCCATCCAGGTGGTGATGCTCCCACGCATGATGCTCTCGATGGTGCAGGTGTAAAAGTTCCTGAGCACCTTGAGTGGGAGCTTGAAGTCTCTCAGCCACCTGAGGAGGTAGAGACGCTGTCTGGCCTTCTTCACAGTGATGCTAATGTGATGAGTCCAGGACAGGTCCTGTGAGATGGTCACTCCCAGGTATTTGAAAGTGTCCACTCTTTCCACCTCAGCACCACTGATGACAAGTGGATGGTAGTCCCTCTGCTGCTTCCTGCTGAAGTCCACGATCAGTTCCTTTGTTTTGCTGACGTTGAGCAGTAGGTGGTTCTCCTGGCACCAGTTCTCCAGGCGGGAGACCTCTCTCCTGTAGGCTGTCTCCTCATTTTGAGAGATTAGTCCCACAACAGCAGTGTCGTCAGCAAACTTGATGATGACGTTGGACTCTGACGTGGCCTCGTAGTCATGGGTGTACAGTGAGTACAGCAGAGGGCTGAGCACACAGCCTTGGGGGGATCCAGTGTTGAGGGTGAGGGAGGATGAGGTGAGGTGACCCACTCGTACCACCTGTGGTCTGCTGGTCAGGAAGCTGTGAACCCACCTGCACGGGGATGGGCCCAGGCCCAGGTCCAGCAACTTAGAGACCAGCCTGGAGGGAACTATGGTGTTGAATGCTGAGCTGTAATCTACAAACAGCACTCTCACATAGTTCCCCTTACCAGTGTCTATGTGTGAAAAGGTCTTGTGGAGGAGGAAGGATATGGCGTCATCTGTGGATCTGTCTGGCCGGTATGCAAAATGTAGTGGGTCGAGGATGGTGGGCAGTGAGGAGGTGATGAATGTCTTGATGAGTCTCTCAAAACACTTCATCACCACAGAGGTGAGTGCTATGGGCCTGAAGTCATTGGGGCTGCTGGGGTGTGGTTTCTTTGGGACAGGGACTATGATGGACTTTTTAAAGCAGGTGGGAATCACACACAGTTTCAGTGAGAGGTTGAATATCAGTGTAAACACAGGTGCCAGCTGGTCAGCGCAGGTCTTAAGGACACGTCCGCTAATACCGTCTGGTCCAGCCGCTTTCCTAGTGTTTACACGTCTAAACGCCCTCCTCACGTCGCGCTCCGTCACAGTGAGTGTCTCCGCCCCTCCGGCCGGGAGCGCAGCGGGCTGTCGGCTTCCCGACTCAAAGCGCGCAAAGAAGATGTTGAGTTCATCAGCCAGAGAAGCGTCGGCACTCACCGGGTGTGTGTGTGGTGCTTTGTAGTCCGTGATGGTGCGTAGTCCCTGCCACAGTCCCCTGGAGTCAGACTGTTGTAGTTGCTGTTCCAGTCTGCGGCCGTAGCGATGTTTAGCCTCTTTCACCGCTCTGCGGACGTTGTATGATGCAACCTTGTAGTCCTCCATGTTCCCAGAGGTGAGGCCGGAGTTGTAGGCTACGGTGCGGGACCTCAGGGCGTCGCGGACAGATTTATCCACCCACGGCTTCTGGTTGGGAAAAGTCCTGATGGTCCTCCTAAGTGAAGTGTCATCAACAACTTTCCCAATAAATCCCACAACAGTTTCCGTAAACTTCTCGATGTCTCCGCCCGCGCTGCTGCGAAACATGTCCCAGTCGGTTGAATCCAACGCACTCTGCAGAGCAGCCTCTGTTTGATCAGACCACCGTGTCACTTCTCTCACAGCAGGGGGTTCCTGCCTGAGCCATTGTTTGTATTTCGGCATGAGAAGGACAGCGGTGTGGTCAGACTTCCCAAAAGGCGGAAGAGGCTTTGCTTTGTAGCCCTCTTTGAATGGAGAGTAGCAGTGGTCTAGGGTCCTCTCTCCTCTGGTGGGGCAGTCGATGTGTTGAATAAACTCCGGTATCAGCTTTTTCAAGTTTGCACTGTTAAAGTCCCCGGCTACGATGAGAGCCGCATCACGCTGGTTAGCCTGATAGGTGGAAATAGCCTCATGTAGCTTGGATAGTGCAGTGTTTGTGTCCGCCTGAGGTGGAATATAGACGGCGCTGAAGATGACCGAAGTGAACTCGCGGGGCAGGTAGTGGGGGTGGCATTTCAGAGTTAGGAGCTCCAGGTTAGGTGAACATGATTGCTTCAGAGGGACAACATTCCTACTGTCACACCAGTTGTTATTAATCATTAGGCACACACCTCCTCCTCTTGATTTTCCAGACTCACTCGTTCTGTCCGTGCGATGAACACTGAAGAACTCCGACGGCTGTACGGCGTGGTCCGGTATGAGGGGGGTCAGCCATGTCTCCGTGAGACAGATGATGTTGCAGTCCCTTATGTCCCTCTGAAACTGTATCCTGGCCCTGAATTCGTCCAGCTTGTTATCCAGTGACTGGACATTAGCCAACAGGATGCTCGGCAGTGGCGTTTGGTGCGCTTTACGCCTCAGCCTCTCTCTTACGCTGGCTCTTTTCCCTCGGGGCCTTGTCCGTGACCTGGGTGCTCCGCGCCCTCCTTTGTTTGAGCTGGCCCACTGGAAACGCAGGATCTCCTGGGGCCAAGCCGGGTCGGGAGAAAAAGGTGTCAGAATACAGCCAGAGTGCTGTATTCTGATATTCAAAAGAGTCTGTCTGTCATACGTGATATGACACAGAGCAGGCGGAATTTTAAAGTCGAGAATTAAAGCTAAACCTAATATATACAAACAAAGCGTAGGAGCAGGTACGACGGCTGCTGACCTCACCGGCGCCATCTTGTTAAATACTTTGTATGCTGAAATTTGGAATTCCAAGTATTTCACTATAAGCCCCAAAAGTCGTTAAAAGTGTCCAGAGAGGAAATATCAGCTTCTATTTCAAAATAACTTGAATTTTGTGTGGATGATCATCACAGTGGTTGAGAGCTGGGTATGCAGCTGCACCTGAGCAGTTTTCAAAGACGCCACAGTCTCTAAGGCTAGAGACAATGCAGCATGTGAGGAGTGGCACTAGGAGCACGCTCAATCATGTTTTTTGGCATTCAAAAGGTTGCACATTGTGAATTCATCCCCTAGGGTGAGACTGACAACACAGATTTCTACTTCCGGAAGCATCTGTCCGGAAGCATCTGAGGGAGAACAACTGTGGTAAGTACCATCGCAAAGAGTGCACTGAAATCGTTGTTTTGGCCACACTGAGCTCACTTGTCATCTGCCCTACTCATCAAACATAACTTACTCTCCTGTATATTTCCCACCTGGTCACCATATAACTGCTACTTTCTTCTTTGTCTGTCTCTCCCTGCAATAAATAGTCATTCCATTTTGAGAAGCTTATCAGTAATGATGTCAACAAGGTCTCATACATGAACATGACCCTAAAGCAATTAATTTGAGCAGTAAGAGCTGTCGTTTCCAATGACCAGTGATGATGTATATCTACTGTTAGTCACTGCGTAGCATGCAACATAGGAATTTGTGCCTCTGTCAAAGTTCATGGTCAAACATTACCAAGTTCGACTTTATATGAATGCCCCAGCCAGTATGTCTAAATTTCCTCAATTGCATCACACGTTTGTGTGCATCGACATCTCCGTAGCTTGCTGAGAAACTGCCTTCAAGGCAGTCCTGTTTGTTTTAATAGTGATGTTTTTTGTTTCAGGTTATAAGTGTTAACACATCTTTGATTTGTTATGTGGTCTCCTTAATTGCTCCACAGATCTACTAAAGGTTCTTAAGTTATTATTGGTGATGGCCCTAAGCCTAACCCTATCCTATGATAATAGGTAATTATTGTTTTTCCAAACTATCATAGATCTGTGTGTTGTGGTTGGCTCTCTTTTTTCCTTCTCCTTTGTTCCAGGAGGCTGGCAGGCTGGATTCTCCTCCTCTGTAGGGCGTAGCTGGAGGCTGACATGCTGGGGCCCTGCACATCTGTGGCTTATTTCTCATCAATTGCTCCTGCATTTAAGGACCAGCTCTATCTTCATGTCTTCGCCAGAGTGTCTGCTAAACAACTTCCAGCCTTTTATGAAAATCTGACTGTTACTAATTTGTGTTTTTTGTTTAGTGAATGAGTTTGGTGACCCACATCCTGGCGACTCTGCTGTTGGAACTGACTACTCCCTTGTTTGTTACGGAAATCCTCATTCCTCTCCAGCCTGTCTGCCCTCCTGGAAAAGCTTCAGAGCCACTACAGCAACTAACCTCCCCCTCAGGATTTTCTCCACTGCCATCCACACGTATGCCGCTCCTTCCTCATCCTCCTCTCTCCCCTGGCTGCATATGGATGCTATTTTCTCTGACTAACAACTAACCCCTCTTCTCTCTCTGCTGAGAGCGACCCCTCCTTTCATGATCTGCACCCTCTCAGAATCTGTGAGGATTTGGACAGTTTCCTGAGAAACTCCCTGGGAGCCCATTTTGTTAATAGAATTAGTTTGTTCTTTCCGATTACTGTATCTAATAAATTGTCTGATTGTTATAAATGCTGCCCTGCATTTGGGTCCACTTTGAACCTTGGCCATTGGCCGTGACATAAATAGTTTTCAGGACTTTGTGAAAGTAATTATTCCATCTGCCACACGCTGAAAAATATTTACGAAAATAGTTTTACACAACTGGTTACTGCTACCATTAATTTTTGCAGCCTGATTTTGCAGTACACCTACATGATGCTATCTGGATGACTGCTGTCCATTTGCTGTTATACTGTTATCCTTAGTCAGCAGAATTATGCAGTTATTCAAAAAAATTAAAGCAAAAACTAAGTAGAAATTAACACTTGTTAGTAGTTTACTACTTCGTGGATTCTATCTTTGGTCTCTACCTGCACAATGAATATAAGTGGACCTGGCACTCAGCTTTTACCACTGCTGCCACTCAGCTCTCCTTCTGGCTGTTCTGGATGTCTTCAAATTAGCCAGAAAAAAGCCCAACTGGAAAAAATTGTATTTCCAACTTCTACCAAATCCAGGAGAATTAACTATTTCTAGACTCAACTGCTGTAGAGGTCTCTTGTAATCTGGAAAACACCATTCTTCCATGGCTTGGTCCTCCAGCAAACACAGACCTGGAGCTAGTTATTCTGACTTCCATTCATGCATCGGACTCATGGCCCAGGCTTGGAGCCAAGCTCAAAGTACGGATTTGTTCAATACCTGCTCCTTTGGAACCCTGGATTGTCATCCAGGGGGAGAGAAAATGAGGAAGAAAATCCTCCAGTATTCCACCACCGGCGTCCATTGAACTAGGTACCAATTTTGAGGTACCAGGGAAGATAGGAATGCCAACACCAGTCCACTGTTGATCCAGACTCCATGGCCAACCCTGCGCCAGATTTGACTGTCTATAGAACTACAGGCCCCATAAAAGTCCCCGGTACTCCACCTTAAGGCCGACCAGCTCCAAGTCCACAAGATATTGCCAGTGGCAGGTAACAGCTTTGAGCTTATGCTCTATGTGAACTTATGCTCTGACAAAGGACAAATGGTAGACCGAGACAATATATACATGGAAGGATGATTAGGGAAGTGGAGACAGCTGGAGAACACACAGTTGAACTAAATTACAGAGGATGAGACAAACAAGTAAAACTAGACACAAAATACAAGAGACTGACAAAATAAAACAGGAAACACGTGATCATGTAGACAGGAACACATAAACATTAGCAAACATAACAGTGGAGACAAGAAGGTGGAACACTGAGGGAAGAATTAACTCTAAGGCAATGGGGAACTAGAACACTATTCACACTAAAGAGAAAGTATACTGTATAAACCATCATAAACAGTAAACAAACCCATAATCAATATAATATTTAGACAACAAAAGGCTCAAAACTCAAAAAACACTGGGAAACTGGCCCGAGCCCATGACTGGTATCTGCTCATTTGTGCAAGGAGGAACTGGATGACCTCTGCCACAGTCCTACAAAATGACCTCCAGCAGGCTACTGGTGTGAATGACTCTGACCAAACAATCAGAAACAATTTCACAAGGGTGGCCTGGGGGCCCAACATCCTGTAGTATGCTGTGCGCTCACTGCCTGGCACTTTGGAGCCTGGCATTTGTCATAAAATACCAGAATTGGCAGGTCCACCACTGGTGCCCTGTGCTTTTCATATATGAGAGAAGGTTCACCCTGAACACATGTGACAGACGTGAGAGGGTCTGGAGAAGCCGTGGAGAACGTTATGCTGCCTGTAACATTGTTCAGCATGACTGGTTTGGTGGTGGGTCAGTGATGGTCTGGGAAGGCAGATCCGTGGAGGGACAGACAGATCTCTAGAAGCTAGGCAATAGCACCTTGATTGCCATTAGGTATCAGCATGAAATCCTTGGACCCACTGTCAGACCCTACGCTGGTGCAGTGTGTCCTGGGTTCCTCCTGGTGCACGACAGTCCCCCGCCTCATCTGGTGAGAGTATGCGGGCAGTTCTTGGAAGATGAAGGAATTGATACCATTGACTGGCCCCCATGCTCCCCTGACCTAAATCCAATAGAACATCTCTGGAACATTATGTTTCCCTCCATCCGACACTGCCAGGTTGCACCTCAGACTGTTAAGGAGCTCAGTAATGTCCTGGTCCAGATTTGGGATAAGATACTTCAGGACATCATTCATCATCTCATTAGGAGGATGAACTGACATTGTCAGGCATGCATACAAGCACATGGGGGCCATACAACCTACTGAGTACCATTCTGAGTTTCTGCAATGAAACTTTGGAAAATGGATTAGCCTGCTGCATTATTTTTCACTTTAATTTTTGAGGTGTCTTTGAATTCAGCCCTCTGTAGGCTGGTAATTTTCATTTCTGTCAAAGGATGTGGCATAATTTTGTTCCTAACAGTTACCCAGTATAGGTAATGTGTTATCATGGTAGATAACATCCAGAATAATATCATATAGATATCTATATCCAGCATGATTCCCCCTCCCTCCCCATTTAGAACTGATTTTTAATTTTCTGAGCAGCATACATCAAAAGTTAGAAAAATCTTATTCCGAACTGACTCTGAGAAACTGGTCTGTGCATTCATATCAAACCGATTAGGCTAATGTAACGCTATAGTTGCAGGATTATCCAGCAGGATGACTCCACCTTGTTCAGAACGTAGCAGCCAGAGTCCTACAAACTCCTCGCTGACCTGAGGTCAGTTACAACTGTATCTACAGCCAAAAACAGACTCAAAACCTTTTTATTCTCAAAGGTTGAACTTAATAACTGTGTGTGTGTGTGTTTTAACTTTTTTAGTAAAGTTTTAGTTTGTTGTTTTATATTCCTTTAATATCAATGTAGACATTTATAGGTTTTATGTTTTTATCTTCATGTTATACACACTGAGTTTGTGTGTAATGAAATGCGCTATATAAATTTTGCATTTCTCAGAAACATAAGTTTAGGGTTATGGGTCGGAGCTGGGGTTGTGTGGGAAATTTAAAATAGCAAGCCTAGAGGGCTATTGGAGGGTACTACTTTTGTTTTTTTTTTAATTCTTTGACTTTTTTTTTCAAAATTTTCATTTTTATGTTACTAATCAAGGTCAGTGAAATTATGATATAAAATTAACTAGTTAATGGGCTTTGTTCTTTGAGAGCAAACATGAAATGTGTTGTGGACATTGTCTAAAAGTATAAACGTTTCAGACTAACAGCGTTTTATTTTGAAATTCATCCTTAACACTAACAATTTAATAAGTCTATAAATCACTTGAGATTTAGTGGAGGAAGTTGTTAGTTTTGTCCAGTATGCCAAAATTGTAAGGATCTCTTAAAATGCTCTGCATGGGAAACAGATGATTCTGCAGCTCACTTGTTCAGCCATTGTTTGTGTTTGTGCCTACTATGGATAATTTGTTGAAAACCTGTCGCTTAAACATACATTAAGAAAGTCATTACTCAGGTGGATATCAGCATTGTAAAGCAGCTAAACTCTCTCTGTCTCTCTCTTTCACACACACACACACACACACCTCAATGTGCAGAAGCTGTATATCTCTCACACAAACACACAGATGCAGAAACATCATCTCTCTGAATCAGCAGCCTTTATTTCTGCTTACATGTTGAGAAAAGTTGAGCATTACCTACTGAAGAGCCAAAAGCAGTATTTTAAATGTCTGTATACGCTCTCTATAGCTAAAGAGACCAGTCTTCAATATCATATCTACCTCATTAGTGTTCCCAAGAGCATATAATGGTTCATGACCATGAGTGCTACCAAATATCAGTAAGAGAATAAATAAGCACAATGTATCAGATTACACAGACGACTGAAGGGGAATAAATATTTAGCCCACGTAAGGGAATAATAGGTTCTTCTGGAGATATATGTTTCTTAGGTGACAGTATGGTGCTACTTTCTGTTGCATTTTTGAAAACCCCAACAGCAAAGCCCAAGGGTGACACACATCCATCCCCTCACCCTTATTAAACTCTGTTGTTGATGTCTATATGGGAAAACCCTAAGGGCATATGCAAAGCTGTAGTAGGAATGGCAATACAGCATTATTACACATACACCAACTATTTTTGGAACGTTACACACAATCAATAGCAACACAAGATGCAAGCTGTTTCAATAAACCTATTTTAGTTTCTCAACAAAAAATCTCGGCTAATCTGGCAAGTAAATTAGCTTGTCTGAGTTGCTTGGTTAGTTTCTCCCTCAGTGTTCCTTCCCTCCAGTGTCTGGTCTCCTGTGTTAGTCATTTATCTGTGTCTTTCCTGTTTAGTTATCACACTTCCTGTTTTAGCTTCCTAACCTCCTGTTCCCTGTGTGTTGTGCTGATTTTGCCTTAGTCCGAAAACTTACAGCCATAGTAAACAGCTGTAAATTACACAGAACTTAAATTTCCTCACAGTACTTGTTCTGTCCTCAATACATGTGCTGTATATATCTCTGGACAGACAGATAAACTCTTTTCTACTTCAAGACTCTGAAGACGTTGTCAGCTTGTCCACAGGTTTATTGAAGACTCAGAAAAGTGTGAAACTAAAACACATGAAAACACAAATCAGTTATATACTAATTTCTCTTAACGTACGTAAGCACAACAGAAATATACACAATTACATGAACTGCATATCTTAACATCACTGTATCTATAACCTCTTCGGTCTAGAAGATATGTTAACTTTATCAACTAACAAGTTTAAACAGTTATCATAGCTTGTTGACACACTGAACAATGTGCTCCGGCGCTAAGCCGTTCCGATCCGATTTCCCGTTACCGTCAACAAAATACACACTCGTTCCAAAAAATACACATCTCAAAATAAAGTTGTCTTAGTGTAAAGCGTACATACCCAAGATGCAATCACCACGCCTAAGATGAAAGGCAGATGTTACGCGATACTCTTACATGTGGTATCACAACTCCATGTTTCTTCCGTAGCCATGCTCTCACTTCCTGAGTTAGGTCACATGACCGGAAGCTCCGTAGCTCTCTTAAAGCGACAGTACAAAACTGAACTCAATACATCATGCACTAACGTATTCCGTTAATCGTGTAACAGAACACTCCCCGCCTGACGTGGTTACACGTCACCCAAACAGTTATCATCTTAACTAATACAAACATCTAAACATCAGGAGGAAAAAGAAGAACTGTCTCTGAAATAGGTCTAAGAAAGAACGCGTTTCCACCAGGTTTCATGGTTTTCACTTCCACCTGGCGTACTCTTCCGTCCTTACTCGGAAAAGTCTTGGTTACCAGTCCAAGGGGCCACTCATTTCTCGGTGCTTGCACGTTCTTGAGAAGAACAACACTTCCTTGTGTGATATCCGGATGAGTGGAATGCCACTTCTTGCGAGGCTGTAGAGTTGGTAGGAACTGCTTCCGCCACCTGTCCCAAAAGGTGTTGGACAAGTGTTGCACTTGACGCCACTGACGTTTGTAGAGGTCCGACTCTCCAAATTCCCCTGCAGGAACTGGAACACCACTAACCTTCTGCGTTAGAAGAGCAGTTGGCGTAAGTATGAACCGATCATCAGGATCTGTTCCCACAGGAATGAGAGGTCTGGAATTTATAATAGCTGTGACCTCCGCCATGAAGGTCACCAACACTTCATGAGTGAGTTTGTCTTTGAGTTGAAAGAACATGGAATCCAGAATCCTTCGAGCAAGACCTATCATCCTTTCCCATGTACCACCAAAATGGGATGCGTGTGGTGGATTGAAGGTCCACGAACAACCTTGGTTTGACAGGTAAGTCTTCACCTTCGTCCCGTCAATGTTCGAAGGAATCTTCAAGTCTTTACAGGCACGGACGAAGTTTGTGCCGCGGTCAGACCGAATGTGTTTCACAGGTCCCCGCACAGCGAGGAAGCGTCTCAGGGCGTTGATGAAACTAGAGGTGTCCAGAGTCTCGATGACCTCTATGTGAACTGCCCTTACACTCATGCATGTGAAGATCACCGCCCATCGCTTGCTGCATGAGAGACCTCCCCTAATACGCCGCGAGGCAACGACCCATGGACCAAACACATCCAAACCTACATTTGTAAAAGGTGGGTCTGTTGAAAGACGATCTGATGGCAGACTAGCCATTTTCTGAATGCAAGTTGGAGCTCTTAGTCGTCTACAGGTGACACAAGAGTAGACGATGCTGCTCACTTTCCTTCTCCCGCCAACTATCCAATAGCCAGCTGCGCGGACAGCACCTTCTGTAAACAAACGCCCTTGGTGTTCAGTCTGTTTATGATAGTGTCTGATGAGCAGCGTAGCAACGTGATGTTTTCCAGGTATGATCAACGGATTCCTTTCATTTTGATCAAGGCTTGAATGGTCGAGACGTCCTCCGACTCTCAGAAGACCATGGTCGTCGATATAAGGACTCAGTTTCCTAATAGGATTGCTTTTGTTAATTTCCTCCTGCCTCTGGATGCATTTGATTTCTTGCTCATACTCTTCCTCTTGTGTGGCTCGGATGATGATTGTCAGTGCTTGTTCCGACTCGTCTGCTGTAAACTCTGAGTTGCAGTAATGCCAGCCCTTACAAGAGCTCTTTGCCTTCCCTGCGGTGTTGAAGGCTCTGACTATGTGTACAAGACGAGTAATAGCTCGAGTTACTGCCTTCCAACTGGAGAACTTGGCAAACCTTTGAGACCCAAGTTGGTTGACTGAAGTTGCAGTACTCAGGGTAGACACAAGAGGTCGAATGTCTGGGTCTGAAGTAGGATCAACCAGACCAAAAGCATTTCCAGACTCGTGTGTTTTTCCTGAGGTCAAGAATGGTGGCCCGGTTAACCAGTTTGTGTCCGTCAAACGGCTTGCTGGGACAAAGCGTGTTGCATGGTCTGCCGGGTTTTTGTCCGTCGACACATAACACCACTGGTCTGGGCTGGAAGATCTCCGGATACGAAGTACCCTGTTGCTCACGTAGACGTAGAAACGTCTAGTCTCGTTATGTATATATCCCAAGACTACCTTGCTGTCTGAGTAGTAAGTCACTGCATCAAGCTTTAGGTCCAGTTCTGTTGAGATGAGTTCTACTAGCTCCACAGCAAGTACTGCTGCACACAGCTCTAACCTAGGGATTGTGTGCTCTGGTCGGGGTGCTAGTTTTGCTTTCCCCATTACAAATCCCACGAAGTTGTTCCCAGCTGAATCTGTGACCTTCAAGTACGCGACTGCTGCGATGGCCTTAATTGAAGCATCACAAAACACACATAACTCTCTTCTCACAGCACCGGAGGTTGATGTTGGGGTGTAGGGCCTCGGAACTGAAAGTTTAGATAGCTCTGTCAAAGAGGCTCTCCATGATGTCCAAACTCCTTCCATCTCTTGAGGCAATGGAGCATCCCAATCCCCGTTCTCCGCTGTAAGCTCCCTGAGGATAGCTTTGCCTTGTATTGTGACTGGCGCTGCGAATCCTAAAGGATCATAGAGGCTGTTGATGGTGGACAAGACACCCCGTCGAGTGTATGGCTTAACCTCCTCTGAGACAGTGAAGAGGAAATAGTCGGTTTGGAGGTCCCACTTGATACCCAGACTGTGTTGTGTCGGTAGCACGTCTGCATCCAGGTTAAGATCTTTAAAGTCGCTTGAATGATCGCTCTGCGGAAAAGCCTCCATGACCTTTCTATTGTTCGCTGCGATCTTGTGGAGTCTCAGGTTTGACTTTGAGAGAGTGTCTCGTGTCCTTCTCAACAAGCTAACAGCCTCCTCAACTGTGGGCAACGACGTCAAGCCATCATCCACATAAAAGTCTCGCATCACAAAGTGCTTGACATCTGGGTCCACATGGAAGTCGCTGAGCTGGACTGACTGGTGCAGGCAATGAATAGCCACAGAGGGTGATGGGCTGTTCCCAAACACGTGTACTCTCATGCGATATTCTACAACGTCTTTGCTAAGATCGTTGCCCTGGAACCAAAGGAACCGCAGGAAGTTCCTGTCTTCTTCCCTTACCAGGAAACAATAGAACATCTGTTCTACGTCTGCTGTGAACGCAATCGCTTCTCTTCTGAAACGAATCAGGACACCAAGCAGTGTGTTGTTCAAGTCAGGTCCCGTTAATAGGGTGTCGTTGAGCGACACACCATCGTATGGGGCGCTTGAATCGAACACCACCCGGATTTTGTCTGGTTTTCTTGGGTGGTAGACGCCAAATATTGGCAGATACCAACGTTCTTCATCCTTGCTGAGAGGAGGAGCTAACTCCGCATGACCATTTTCAAACATCTGCTCCATGAACCTGAGAAAGTGATCCCTCATTTCGGGTTTCCTGTCGAGGTTGCGTTTAAGCGACATAAGACGTTTCAGTGCCTGGGGCCTGTTGCCAGGGAGACGTTGGCGTGGCGATTTAAAGGGCAACGGAGCGATCCAACTACCGTCTGGGTCCCTTGTTAATCCCTCATCCATTATCCTTATGAATGCAATGTCCTGGACTGAGGGAGCCACTTGGTTGTCATCCCTGCTGCGCTCAAACACTGTGCGTCCCAGGTGACCTGTTTCACAAGGACTGCCTTCTTCAGGTGATGCTGGCGGATGTTTGAGGACCTGAATGTCACTGTATTTCTCCTTAATGTGGAATACATTAGGACACGGATCAAAGAGGGTAGGACGTTCCAACTCTGTGGTGTGTGTATAGAACGCCCTGACTGTAGGTGGTCTGTGAACTCTTCCAAGACACACATTACCAACAATAACCCACCCAAGATCCAACTTCTGAGCATAGGGTTGGTTGTGCGAGCCATTCACCTGCTTGCGGACCTTATGGACTCTGATAATGTCTCTGCCCAAAAGGAGAATTATTTGAGCCTGTGAGTCAATCTCTGGGATGAGATGGGCTACTGATTTCAGGTGTGGGTGATGAACAGCTGCGCTGGGGGTTGGTATTTCATCCCGGTTGTTAGGAATGTCATTACATTCAATGAGACTTGGTAGTGGGATCCTCACTGTTCCATCTAGTGATTCCACTTCAAAGCCACTGGCCCGTCTTCCCATAGTCTCCTTTTCTCCCGCACATGTCCTCAACACGTAAGGAGCACTTGGGCCTTGGTTGTTAAACAGATCGAAAAACTGAGAGCGAGCCAGCGAGCGGTTGCTCTGTTCATCCAATATTGCATACAGCTTCACTGCCTTTTCTCGCCGGCTGGCGGGGTACACATTCACAAGACAGATCTTAGAGCAAGATCTACCTGATAGATTTTCACCACAAACCTTAGTGCATTTGCTCGTGACTTGCGATTCCGAAAGGTTGTCCTCCTCCCCGCCGTGCTCTTGAGGCGAGGCTTCCTCTCTAGTCCATGGAGCAGGTCCGGGGTGAAGTGCTGAGTTATGCCTGTCACTCTTACATTCTGCACACTGGATTTTAGTTTTACAGTTTCTGGCGATGTGTGTGGATGAAGCGCAGCATTTGAAGCAGACATTCTTCTGTCTCAGAAATGTTTTACGCTCCTCCATGGTCTTTTCTCTGAATGCACGACATTTACTTAAGGGGTGTGGCTTCCTGTGGATAGGACACTGTTTCTCTATGTTTTCTGAGTTTGTTGGAGGCTCACCAGTCTCTGTCGCCGTTTTGAAAGACGTCTCAGTTTTGTGGACGGAGACCTCACTGTATTTGTTTTGTCTCCAGACTGACTTCTCTGTCTTTGGGAGAATGTCTGTGTAAGAGGTGAATTTAAAGCTTGGGTCATTCCTTATCCTCGCTTCCTGACCGATAAACTCTACAAAGCACACAAAGGGTGGATAAGAAACACGATTTTGCTGCTTGTAACATGCACCAACTGAAGCCCACTTTTCCTGCAGATGAAATGGGTGTTTTTGAACAATCGGGTTGACCCCTCTTGCTGTGTCGAGGAAGGCGAGACCCGGTAAGTCTCCATCCGCTTTTGCTGCCTCGAGTTCCATCAGCAAATCACTTAACCTTGTCAGTTTTGAGTAATCCCGGCTTGTGATCTTAGGGAAGGAGTCAATACACCTGAACAGGGCGTCCTCTATCGCTTCTGGTGATCCATATATTTGATCGAGTCTGTCCCATGTCATAGCAAGCCCTGCTGCTGGGTGGTTAATATGAATTGGTCTGATCTGCTCCACGTGCTCTGCAGACTCCTTACCAAGCCACCTGAGCAGTAGATCCATTTCCTCACTTGGCGAGAGGGTCAGACCTGCAGTCACGGTGAGAAAGGACCGTTTCCACGCTCTGTAAGTCTGTGGCCTATCGTTGAACTGCAATAAGCCTGTAGCCACTAGCTCACGACGCGCTAAGTACCTCACAAAGTCGTTCGTGTTTATGCCACCGTCGTTGACGTCAGGAGATACTGGGTACGATGTCAAACTCGGGCGCTGCATGGGGGAGACAAAATCTCTATCAAACTTGACTTTACGTGATGCCGGGCTGTACTTATCTTCATAAGCGTAGGGCTGCTGTAAAGTAGAGTGAACTGCACCGTTTCGCCCTGGCACGAACGGTTTTGCTTTTGGCTTGAGGTGTGAGGCGCTGAAGCCTGTGCTTGGCTCTGCCTTAACAGGAGAAATGTCCTCGCCTAGCTGTTCAGAGTCCTGTGAAAGTTCTGAACCTTTGACTTTAGCCTGATCGACCACATATTGTCTTGTGCGTTCCGTGGCTTCCAAGGGAGAGGAGTCGAGATTCAGTTTGCAGCTGTGTTTCTCACTTGCTCCATCGACAGCTGCTTCAAGTGCTTCTGCCTCTGCAATGGCTGCAGCAGCTTCTTTTTTATGACTCAGCATTTCTATGCTTGCTTCTAGCTTAGCTTTCTCCAGTTTTAAGCTTACTTCCTCTTCTAGAAAGGTAAGGCGTGTCTTAGCGGCCTCTGCTCTTGCCCTGGCCTTGGCTGCCGCTGAGCCAGTAGAAGATGCTCTGGATACTGATGTTGCAGCTGACACTTGAGAGCGTGTCTTTAACGATGACGCTTTTTCTGCCATGGCGTAGGTTAGCGTTGTAGCTCCACTTTACTGCTTCCGTGATGACTATTCACATGCCACATGTGACCAGGTAAGTAACACTGCGCTGTCTTGTCCGCTAGAAAGCCTTGGTTTCACTGTTCTGTCCTCAATACATGTGCTGTATATATCTCTGGACAGACAGATAAACTCTTTTCTACTTCAAGACTCTGAAGACGTTGTCAGCTTGTCCACAGGTTTATTGAAGACTCAGAAAAGTGTGAAACTAAAACACATGAAAACACAAATCAGTTATATACTAATTTCTCTTAACGTACGTAAGCACAACAGAAATATACACAATTACATGAACTGCATATCTTAACATCACTGTATCTATAACCTCTTCGGTCTAGAAGATATGTTAACTTTATCAACTAACAAGTTTAAACAGTTATCATAGCTTGTTGACACACTGAACAATGTGCTCCGGCGCTAAGCCGTTCCGATCCGATTTCCCGTTACCGTCAACAAAATACACACTCGTTCCAAAAAATACACATCTCAAAATAAAGTTGTCTTAGTGTAAAGCGTACATACCCAAGATGCAATCACCACGCCTAAGATGAAAGGCAGATGTTACGCGATACTCTTACATGTGGTATCACAACTCCATGTTTCTTCCGTAGCCATGCTCTCACTTCCTGAGTTAGGTCACATGACCGGAAGCTCCGTAGCTCTCTTAAAGCGACAGTACAAAACTGAACTCAATACATCATGCACTAACGTATTCCGTTAATCGTGTAACAGAACAGTACTTATGGCCTTAGTCGTGGGCCGTATTATAAAGTTCATTTAAGCTGTACCTCTGTTTGCTGCATTCTCAGGTTATGGAGAGGTCTTGTTAAAGCCTAGATTTGAAACCTACTGAAGATTGTGGAAGGATTTGTAAAAGGCAGTCAAATAACACTCAAATCTTGCATCTGGAGGAATTCTGCATTGAAGAAGGACAAAACGGAATTGTTAAATGGAACAATGCTAATTACAATGGTCAAGCATAATGAATATAAGATCTATTTTTTAGCTCAATAAATGGCTGAAAGAGATCTTTTCTTTGTGTTGGATCAAATAAACTTTGCTCAAATATTTAAAAGTAGCCCCAAATTTCCATGGAACATACTTACTTTTTCAAAACTGTTTAGGTACTGGTACATTACAATTAAAATATTTAGGATTATGTCGTTTGCTTTTTGATTTTTTTGGGAATTTCTCATTCTTCCAACGTCTCTGGTGTCCTACTGTCTCACAGCCAGGCAGAACATTGCTGGTCACATCAGTATTGAGATGATCAAATAACACATTATACAAACAAATTGTTTAAACAAGCTCATTTGTATTGGAAATAAGTAGATTGTTTGTCTTTTTTCTCATCTCACTAGCAGACTTATCCCTCTATTGTTTTCATTAAGCAAATGAAGATTTTACGACTGAATAGACAACTAATTACTGGACTTGATAGTGCTTTATTAGTGCCTGAATGGAAAAGTCTTTGGGATCTGTGGGAGTGGACATGTTGTCATTGTCCCTTCATACACATTCACAGTCTAATTCAACCAACAAAATCGCCTTAAACAATGCAAATGGCCCCTAATGAGGAAAATTTTAAATATCTGATTCCATGTTTTGCGAAAAAGTGAGTTGTTGGTTTTGAGTCAGATACCATTAGAATTTAGAGCCATTCATGATACTAAGTGCTTTCTCCTGCATAGAGAAGTCATGAGAAGTAAGACGCCTTCTTTTAAATCTGCCCGTTCTTTCAAAATGTAATTTTGTCTAATCCCTTCTAGCCTGGTTCACTCTGCATTGCTCCATTTTCTCTGCCTCTACGGCAGACTTTTAATTTCACTCCTTCAGCGAAATGTTCTGGTTTTCTGTCGGTTTTCTCAACAGAAAACTTAGTCGTTACCTCCTCCACCCCTCTCTCTGTCTTTTCTCATTCTTTGAGTGTGTGTGTTTTGTAATATCCATCAAGTTCATATTAAAAATAAGACAACCACATGAGTGAGGGAAAGCACACAACGCATCAGCTCTCACCTAACTTCCTGCTATCAATTTCAGAGCAATTAGGGCCTGCAAAGGGTTTTAATTTCAGATGGGAAATTGAATTCTGTCAAGATATGATCTGCATTAAGACATGTTCAGAGCTTAAGACTATACTCTGTATATAAGTGTGTGTGTGTGTGTGTGTGTGTGTGTGTGTCTGCTGGGGTATAATACAAAGGCTTTATCGCACTTTGACAGGATGGGATCAATAAGAAGATACTGGGATATATTAATTGATAATGGAATCTTAATAAGAAAGCCTTAGAGAAACTCTGATAAGTAACATAATTGTTAAAGAGCACTAGTTTTGAAACACCAGGTCATGTTTATATGATTGCAAATTATTTAAATACAACTGGTCTAAATACAAAAACAGTAAAGTGGCATGATCCTGGGTCTTTGACGCTGTTGGAGTTTTTGGACTTTCTAGTTTTGTATTATCTTGATATTTTCTGGTACTTATTTGATTGCCTTGTCATTTGCTTCATGTCTTCCTTTGCCTTAAGTTCCTGGTAATAAGTTTTTTTGTTTTTTGTTCTTAATGCATTTTTCTGTTCAGTCGTCTCCTCAGTTTACGGTTGTATAGAGTTTAGTTCCCTATTCACTTGTGTTAAGTCCTCTGTATTAGGTTCATTCATTTCTGCTTCCCTGTTTAGTGTTCATGTTTCACTTCCTGTTCTACTTTTTTGTTGACACCCATGTGTTTCCCACAGCTGGGTTTATTCCCGTGATTCTTCTTTGTGTGTATATATAAGCTCAGTCAGTCTTTTGTCCTTTGTCAGTGTATTGTTTTTCCTTCCCGAGCTGTTTCCTTGTTTGGTTGGTTTTCTGCTGCTGTGTTTCCCTGGGTTCTTGGATTTAGTTGATTTAGTTGTTTAGCTAGTTTCCCGGGACTTTTCTGCACATACCAATTAAAAGTACTCTTTATGTTTCCATTCTGCTTCCATTTTGTCATGAGGCAGTGAGGCAGGCAGGGTTGGACCCAAATGCAAGACTCAAATGCAAGACTCAGGATGCTAGCATGAACTCAAATAAACTCTGGCTTTATTATTAGTTATACATGGAGTACAGGGGAGCAGATGATCCACAGACTAGGAATCACAGAAACACACAGAACAAGCAAACTCACTACCTAGGGGAATGAGGGTACGGCACAACAAGGAACTGAAATATTTACACACAAGGTAATGAGGGAAGAGTGGAAATAGCTGGGGAGAACAGGTGAACAGAGACACACTGAGTCTGGGGGAAGCAAAACTGAATACTGAACACACAATGCAAGGACTGCCAAAGTAAAACAGGAAGTAAACCGGGAAAAAGAAATGCATACTTAAAATAGAAACAGCCTTTATTGTCCCGCAAAGGGGAAATTCCATACTTGACAACACAGGGAGACAAGCACACAGAGAAAAGGAACAGAGACACAAAGAAGAAGCCTAAGTATTTTGCAGCGGATGTCCTGCGTACTGTCAGATTGAGCTGTGTGGACTGTGGTGGTAGGTTGTAGACCCAAATGCAGAATGCAGCTGAGGGAAGTGAAATGTAAAGCAAAGAGCAGTTATTAAGTAACTCAGGAAAGTAACTCACAAACAAGAAACAGAAAAGCAAACTCTAAAAGCCATGAGGGATAACTGAAGCGCCATAAGGACTCACTGGGGAAACACTAAAAGAGATAATCCATACAAGAGGTAATGAAGGAAGATGAAACAGGAGGGGAACAACTGAAGCTAATCACAAAGGATGACACAAGGGAAGTAAACCACATACCAAGCACATGTGATGAAGGTTACCAAAATGAAACAGGAAACAACCAAACAAGGGGAACATTACAGAGACTTGACACAAGAGGATGGAACACTGGGGGAAAGATTATACTCAAAGCAACTAGGGACCAAGAACAGGACTGATTACACTATGGAGAAAAAGTACACGGAACAATATGAAAACCAAGAATCAGATGGATTATTTAAATAAAGAAAAGCTAGAAAGTCCCAAAAAAAATGCAAAACCACTGGGACAACAACCCACAGACCAGGACATGTACTGATGAATACAAACTAGAAATTTGCAGCCGTATGTTCTGGACACTCAGGTAATAAGAGTTGCTGAGATGTTAATTGATCACCACCTGATGGTAAGTCGGATCAGGTGACGAGGGAGGATGTAGGACATACTTGGTGCACTTAAGCATATAGTGAGGGTGCACTGGGAATGTCTGGCAGATATGGTCCTGGTGGCTTCATCAGGTGGTGGCCTCCAGCTCTCACTGGAACAGTTCGCAGCCAAGTGTAAAGTGTGATGTGTTGCTGCCCCAAGTGGAGGAACTGAAGTATCTCGGGGTCTTGTTCAAAAGTGAGGGAAGAGGGGATTGGAAGACTGACATACGGATTGGGGGTGCAGTTGCAGTGATGCGGACGCTGTATCAGTCCATTGTGGTGCAGAGAGAGCTGAGCGTAAAAGCAACAGTGTCAATTTACTGGTCACTCTACGTCCCTACCCTCACCTATAGTCACAGACTTTGGATAGTGACTCAAAGGATGAGGTTGCGGATACAAGCAGCAGAAATGAGCGTCCTCCGAAGGGTTGCTGGCCTCTCCCTTACAGATAGGATGAAGAGTGCAGTTATTCAAGAGGGTCTCAGAGTAGAACTGTTACTCCTCCACATTGAAAGGAGGCAGTTGGGGTGGTTCAGACAGCTGAGCAGGATCCCTCCTGGGCGCCTCTTGGGTGAGGTGTTCTGGGTATGTCCTACCGGGAGGAGGCCCCAGGGCAGACCACGACATGCTGGAGAGATTATATCTCTTGTCTGGCATGGGAATGCCTTGGTGCTCCCCAGGACAAGTCGGATGAGTTGGCTGGGAAAAGGGAGGCCTGAGTTTCTCTGCTTAGGTTGCTGTCCCTGTGACCTGGACAAGTGGAAGAAAATGGATGGATGGATGGATGGATGGAGAGTCGGGCTCTGCCATCTGCAACTTGTCCAAAATGCAGCAGTTCAACTACTTACAGGCGCATGTAAACATGACCGTATTTTGTGTCTCTTGGCTTTGTTGCATTTTCACCCAGTGCATTTTAGAGTTGATTTTAAGATTTTATTGTTTGTTTTAAAATTATTACATGGTTAGCACTTTCTTACCTTTCTGATCTTTTAACTATGCACACTCCCAAAAGCTCACTGAGAAAAGCTCACAGATGCTTTTGGTTGTACTGCGAACCAGATTAAAGCACAGAGGAGGCTGGGCCTGCCCCTTCAAGTTAGGAACTCACTTTATTTTTTTATTTAGTTCTACAGTACTTTGGTCAATGCTTATTGTTCTTAAATATGCTTGTAAATTAATTGACTTGGCTTGACTTGACATGTCTGTTGGCAGTCAGGCTAACTGATGTTACCTACCCACTTTTTTCTTCACTGATTTCATGCTTGTGGTCAGCTTCGGTTTTGAGGTTTCCTCTCTTTCAGTGGACATCTTGGCTTAGACATTAATCATCAAGAGGGTTGGTACTGTAAGCTGCCCAGTGCAGACTAATGATCATTAACGCACAGCGTGTTTCTGGACAGCACACACACTCACAACTGGTTGACCCCAAACCATTAAATATGCAAATCTGATTAGGTAGCAATTAATCATCATAAATACAGCAATTACAGCCATGACACTGAAGTCAGCTGCACTGCAGTGCAGTAAGCAGGATTACTGTGGGACTTAGAGTTACCTGAGTCATAGTGCAAGAGCAGTCCATGAAAGGCCATTATATTTTATCTTTTGGCATAGCAGTATAAATCTGGACTTACAGTAAAGGATCTGTTGCTAATGTCTTGGTGCCAGATACAAGAGCACACCTTGAGGGGACTAGTGGAGTCTATGCCTCAACAGGTCAGGGCTGTTTTGGTAGCAAAAGGGGGACCACTGAAATATTGTGGTTAAAATGTTATAATTGATCAATGTAAATTTCCTTATTTTGGTCATTTGGATTAGCAAAAGTCCACTAAGCTAAACGATTACCAGTCATACATTTTGTAGCCTTGGAAAGTTATTCTGGCTAACTAAGAAAAAAAATTACATTCCCAGTAAAAGTGAAAAAGAAAAATGGCCTTCCTCATTACCAACAAGCAGTAGTTAAATATTTCAGTGTTATTTTATTTGTGCTAGTTGTTTATTTATTCATTTATTTATTACCTGTTTTTGGTCTCCACAAACTTGAGAAAAAATATATGGCTTGTTTGATTCATTTATGAATGAATATTAAATATTCATTCACTAGTGCAATATTCATTCACCAAGTGCAATACTCACCATCTTCATTATTATATGTATATACTTATTTTATTTTTTTACAATGTATATAGTTTTATACATTGTTTTATTTTCTGCATATTTTTAGAAGTTCTATTTTATATTTTAGAAAGTGTGACTTTCTACAGCATGGCACTGAACAGGAGTAGCCCTCCAATCTCATTGTGCATTCTGTATAATGACAATAAAGGCATTCTATTCTATTCTATTCTATTCTATTCTATTCTATTCTATTCTACAGTGAGCTTACAGAGATTGTCACTAAAAATGAGTCCTTTCACATTCCATGTAAAAATTCATTTAATTAATGATTAAATGAAAATATATTGATGAAAGTTGCAACAACTGACTTTCTGACCAGATGGGGGCAGAAGAATAAACTATAAAAACAACACAATCTTACCGTAGCAACAGTTAGCTTGAGACATCCAGATAATTGGCTACCTCTGCATTTAAATTCCATGTTCACTCTTCATATGCTGTAGCTGTTTTGCTATATAAATGCAGCTTTATCAGATGGACAAATTTGATGTCCCTGCATGGATATGCCTCCCCAGATCATCACTGATCCACCACCACACCATTAATGCTGAACAATGTTACAGGCAGCATAAAGTATCCTCTGTAAGGTCCAGGTACTGCGTCATGCTACCAGTAGTGACTGACCCTGGCGAAATGCAAAACAAGTGAAAAACAGTCTGAAAAGATGAGGAGGGGAAAAATTTATTTCTTTCTTTCTTTCTTTGAGCAGGCTATACATTAAATTTTCTCCTGATGATTTCACAATAAATTTCCCTGTGTATTAATCCTATCAAACTGGACAAAAAACATGCTGGATTATTTTTTCAAACACCCCACACTATGATGCATATTCAAATTTTTGGAACGTACATTGCACCAACCGACTCATCCCACTCAGGGCTAAACATCTATGAATTTTGTATTTTCAGATGTTTCTATACGCAAGCTGTAAGTATTAAGCAAGGTAATGTATGTAATTGGCCTACTGTTACTGTTAACCATTTAAAAAAGTCAAAACAACATGAAAAATTTAAAATAGGACAGAAAAAAAAAGAAGCAGATAAATGTTGGGACTTAAAACCTTTCATCTTCAGTCATTCATCTGCCATCCATCCACTGTTCCTTAATTATATTAGGGTAAATCATTTTCTCTCACTCTGAACAGTGTATGAGAAGTCTGAGCTTTAAGACCAATGAGAGCAAAACCTAATATACACTGTTTCTGACCTACTGTATGTGGTATTGCAGATGGATAGATCTCTGTTAACATTCCAGCAGCAATGTTTGTACCATTTGTATATGTTTAACAGTAATAGAAAATGTTGAGTTTGCATTTGAATAAAGTTAATAAAATTAGTTATTATCATAGAGATGAAATAAAGCTGGGTTTATTTCATGAGTCTTCACCCTCTCCCCTTTGTAAGGGAATCTGAAGCCAGCGCAGGAATTAAAGTTTAACATTATAAATGTTTAATATAGCGATAGCTATTGAATATGGACTTCCTTTTTCAAGAAAATTATTATGTAACATCAGTAATGTGGTTTGATTTCAAAACACTCTTACAAGTTATTTAAGGTCACAGGCTTTTGAACTAAGTGCTACTCAAAATATCAGTAGACATCGAGTGATAGCTCTCTGAACTATTTATTGGAAGCAACGAGCTTAACTTCAAAATTATTCAGTTAAGTACTTAAGTATTACAAATTATTAATGCCAGCTCTAAATAACTTGTTTAAATCTGCAGCTGGGGAAAGGGCGGCTTATTAACACCAATGACTCATCAGTTATGTTTCCAGCTGCTGATGAATCTGTTTTTAAGTCTCCTTTTTCTCACAAAGACACTAAGTGTAAGGAAAATAAAACTGAATGTGCAGCTGGGTTTGCTTTGGTTGTTAATGTATTCTTCTGGCTATTCTTCCTGCAGGCATCCAGTTATTCTCACAAATATCTCATCTGTCCCCTTAATTATTCCTGTTGATCTACCTTGAACTCCTGTTCATTCCTAATCTTTTCAAATCATTCCTATTCTTTCCAGGCTTCTTATACTTTGCATTCCAACCACAATGGGAGCTGCCCTGACATTTGATTAAATCCCCAAAAACACCCCTTTTTGTTGTGTGTGTGTGTGTGTGAGTGTGAGTTAGACTGTATGTAATCACCTATGTTCGTCATCAGAATTCTAGTAGTTCACGCCATTGCCCCCTTGCCTCTCTTGCAGCCCAGACAAATGGTAAATATAACCTTTATTGGTCCAGACATGCTCACACACACTCACACATGCTCACATTTACAGAAATGGGAAAAGAGTCAAGAATGTTTCCAAAAGTGAGTGCTCAAACTTTCTTCCAGTGGCTCTGCTATATTAATTTCTAGACCTGCTGGCCATGTTTAATGCATCAGGCATCAGATTAGCCTGGTGGTTAGGGAGACAGTCCCATAATTAGACAGAAGCAGGTTGGATCCCCCATGCATGAAGATATTATAATGACTGAAGTTTTGACAAATGTGGGCTCAAACTTTGAAAAATGTATAATGTTCATGGTCATAATCTGTAATTGATAAAATCATATTTCCACATGAATATTTATATTTAGTCAGGAAAGTCAAAGCAACAGCATGTGAGAGTCTCTGCACTTTACTGTCTCTGCATCTCCAGCGTTAACCTGTCTTTGCAGCATTTCTGCAAATTTAGTTTAGCTTAATTTAAGAACTCAAGCAAGGAATATGATTATTGATGGGAATTGCTAAAAAGTTTTAAGTACCTTAAGTTCTTCCAACAGCTGTGTTTCAGACTCACTGTGTAGCTGAGGCTGATGACTGAGCTGATTGATGCATCAAAACATATACCATGCATCAGTCCGAACTATTAAAACCTTCACTGTAATTTAGAACATGCCACAGGCCTTCATTTGACACAGTATGTATTTTCAGCTGGGTTTTAAAAGCCTCTGATCTACAAAAAAGCCTGTAAGCTCACAAAGTAAAGGTGCATAATTTAGATTGAAAAGTACATATTAAACCCAAAGGTATTTTTCAGCCAGTTGTTATTCTGGGGGAAGTGAGTGATGTAATTTTGTCAGAGCTGATAAAATAACCCTGGTGTGTCACATTTTTGTTCCCTTCTTTGCACAGTTACACCAAGAGCATTTCAGTGGTTATTCAGGATGTTTTTTGCTTTGTTTTTTTAATTTAATTCAATTTTTTTTTAACTAAAAGTCAACTAGATTGTGTATGCTGTTCTTTTACATGACTACCCTCCTCATCTCATCTGTGCTGCTTGGCCGGACTTGCGTAAAAACAAGCCTGTGCTTTTTTTGTAGTGTCTGCTTTTTTAGTCTGGTGGAATCATAAGCATTGTCTTGAGAGGCTGAAATCAGCTCCAGTTTCCATGATGGAGCCAGAACACAATGCAGCCGCCACCATGTGTTCCCTTACTGTTGCAAAGATCTCAAGCATACCACATCATCTGCCAAGGGAATTGGGACACTAGTGTTTATTGATAATGTGACTGCAGAGAGAAGTAGCAGGATGAATTCTGAAGCGTACAGGGCTATACCCTCTGCTCAGATTCAGCCAAATGCTGCAAAACTGACTGGACAGTGTCACAGTGCAAATGGATAATCACCCATATGTTGAGTCCATGGGTTCTCGAGTTTAAGCTGTCGTTGAAAGCAGAGGATTTTCAAGCAAAGAAAATCCTTATTTTTAAAATTATATAATTTATATAATTCAATTTAAAGTAGTTGACTGATGTAGGCTCCAAGAACATAGAAACAGATGGAAACAGTGAATTTGTCTACTGCGTAGTAACAGCCAGAGCATGACAAGCTTGTCCACTTCAGGATGATTGCTTTCCCCATATTAGCTCCACTCTCTGAAATCACGGACACCTATTTTTCCTTGTGTAGATGCCACGCTCGAAGAAACAGATATTGGATTCCCATCTCATCCGTTGTAAACAAACCAAACAAATGACAGAGGAAGCTAGATTTTTTTTTTTTTTTTTGGGGGGGGGGTTGTTTTTTTGTGTGTGGGAGGGGGGGGGGGGGCTTTACTCTTCACAGTCTTCCACTCCACAAAAACCATCTTCTGCCAGTCTTTGTGAAGTATGAGCACATGGGTGATAAACATATCATGCAAAGATCTCATCATTTCACTGCCATTCAAATCATATGAAGACTGATACTTATCACATGGAGAAACTATGTCAGTATATCAAAGACAATATGCTACAACACATTACTTATTTAAAACAAATAAGGCATGATTCTGCCTAAAAGCCTGCAGGAGATGTCTCTAAAAGTTATATCACAGATGATTCTTTTGGAAGTCCAGCATCCATGAGGAAAAGTCTTTATAGGCCTACTTTGTGCCTACTTGTAAGTGATGATAGTGGGCTGCATAAATGAGCTTTTTAAATGTATTTCATGGTTCGTGATCTGACACTCTTTGATGCCTATGGACAGTCCAGTTCACAGACTGCTGACAGGTTGATTTGACTGTGCATACTCATTTCCCATTTCAGAAAATGTCTTTATAGAAGGGAATGAGGGAAGCAAGAGAGCTATTCAAACTCTTCAAGACTCAAGAAGACTTTATTTGTCATTATATGTAAACATATAACGAAATTTGCGTTCCAGAACACCCGTCCTCCTCTCCTTCCTGTTCTCACATGAACACTGGCATGGGTCAATTTGTGATACAGTATTTGTACACCAGAGAAAAATGAAACACGAGTACACATCCCCTAACACAGTGGTCCCCAACCTTTTTCGCTGTCCCCTTAATTAATGTCAGACAATATTTTCATGGACCGGACTTTAAGGTGTTATATTTTCTAAATATAATAATAAACATGAATCCACTGTGTACAAAAGTTTTCATTCTTTTGAAAGCCTGACTCTTAGTCTTGTCCATCCTAATTGGGAAAATCAAAAACCTGTTTTATTTGTTATTATCTATCGTCCACCTGGTCCTTACTCAGAGTTTCTGTCTGATTTCTCAGACTTTTTATCTGATTTAGTGCTCAGTTCAGATAAAATAACTATAGTGGGTGATTTTAACATCCATGTAGATGCTGAGAATGACAGCCTCAACACTGCATTTAATCTATTGTTAGATTCAATTGGCTTCTCTCAAAATGTAAAGGAGCCCACCCACCACTTTAATCATACTCTGGATCTTGTCCTAACATATGGCATAGAAACTGAAGACTTAACAGTATTCCCTGAAAGCCCCCTCCTGTCTGATCATTTCTTAGTAACATTTACATTTACTTTAATGGATTACACAGCAGTGGGGAATAAGTTTTATTACAGTAGAAGTCTTTCTGAAAGTGCTGTAACTAAGTTTAAGGATCTAATTCCTTCATTGTTATGCTCTTCAGTGCCATGTGCCAACACAGTACAGAGCAGCTACCTAAACTCTGCTCCCAGTGAGGTCGATTATCTCGTCAATAGTTTTACATCCTCACTGCGTATAACTTTGGATACTGTGGCTCCTCTGAAAAGGAAAGCTTCAAATCAGAAGTGCCTGACTCCGTGGTATAATTCACAAACGCACAGCTTAAAGCAGATAACCCGAAAGCTGGAGAGGGAATGGCGTCTCACTAAATTAGAAGATGCACATTTAGCCTGGAAAAAGAGTTTGTTGCTCTATAAAAAAGCCCTCTGTAAAGCTAGGACATCTTACTATTCATCATTAATTGAAGAAAACAAGAACAACCCCAGGTTTGTTTTCAGCACTGTAGCCAGGCTGACAAAGAGTCAGAGCTCTGTAGAGCCGAGTATTCCTTTCACGTTAACTAGTAGTGACTTCATGGATTTCTTTACAAATAAAATTTTAGACATTAGAGAAAAAATTATTCATAACCATCTCAAAGATTATTCTTCATGTTCGGCTACTTTCAGCACTGCTGGTATTTGTTTAGACTCTTTTGCTCCAGTTGATCTTTCAGAGTTAACTTCAATAGTTACTTCCTCCAAACCAGCAACATGTTTGTTAGATCCCATTCCTACTAGACTGTTCAAAGAAGTCTTTCCAATTATTGATGCTTCAATCTTAAAAATGATCAATCAGTCTTTATTAGTTGGCTATGTACCACAGACCTTCAAGGTGGCTGTAATTAAACCTCTGCTTAAAAAGCCATCACTTGACCCAGCTGTCTTAGCTAATTATAGGCCAATCTCCAACCTTCCTTTTCTCTCAAAGATTCTTGAAAGAGTAGTTGTAAAACAGCTAACTGATCATCTGCAGAGGAACGGTTTATTTGAAGAGTTTCAGTCAGGTTTCAGAATTCATCACAGTACAGAAACAGCATTAGTGAAGGTTACAAATGATCTTCTTACAGCCTCTGACAGTGGACTCATCTCTGTTCTTGTCCTGTTGGACCTCAGTGCAGCTTTTGATACTGTTGACCATAACATTTTATTACAGAGATTAGAGCTTGCTATAGGTATTAAAGGTACTGCACTGCAGTGGTTTGAATCATATTTATCTCATAGACTCCAATTTGTTCATGTAAATGGGGAGTCTTCTTCACACACTAAGGTTAATTATGGAGTTCCACAGGGCTCTGTGCTAGGACCAATTTTATTTACATTGTACATGCTTCCCTTAGGCAGTATTATTAGAAAGCACTGCATCAATTTTCATTGTTATGCAGATGATACTCAGCTTTACCTATCAATGAAGCCAGATGACACACATCAATTAGTTAAACTGCAGGAATGTCTTAAAGATATTAAGGCCTGGATGACCTCTAATTTCCTGCTTCTAAATTCAGATAAAACTGAAATTCTTGTACTTGGCCCCACAAATCTTAGAAACATGGTGTCTAACCAGATACTTACTCTGGATGGCATTACTTTGGCCTCCAGTAACACTGTGAGAAATCTTGGAGTCATTTTTGACCAGGATATGTCCTTCAATGCACATATTAAACAAATATGTAGGACCGCTTTTTTGCATTTGCGCAATATTTCTAAAATTAGAAACATCCTTTCTCAGAGTGATGCTGAAAAGCTCATTCATGCATTTATTACTTCTAGGCTGGATTATTGTAATTCATTATTATCAGGCTGTCCTAAAAGCTCCCTGAAAAGCCTTCAGCTGATCCAAAATGCTGCAGCTAGAGTACTGACAGGGACTAGAAAGAGAGAGCATATTTCTCCCATATTGGCTTCTCTTCATTGGCTCCCTGTTAAATCTAGAATAGAATTTAAAATTCTTCTCCTCACCTACAAGGTCTTGAATAATCAGGCCCCATCTTATCTCAAAGACCTCATAGTACCATATCACCCCAACAGAGCACTTTGCTCTCAGACTGCTGGCTTACTTGTGGTTCCTAGGATACTTAAGAGTAGAATGGGAGGCAGAGCCTTCAGCTTTCAGGCGCCTCTTCTGTGGAACCAGCTTCCAGCTTGGATTCAGGAGACAGACACCCTCTCTATTTTTAAGATTAGGCTTAAAACTTTCCTTTATGATAAAGCTTATAGTTAGGGCTGGATCAGGTGACCCTGAACCATCCCTTAGTTATGCTGCTATAGGCCTAGTCTGCTGGGGGGTTCACATAATGCACTGTTTCTCATTCACCTTATTTACTTTGTTTATACTCCACTCTGCATTTAATCATTAATTGATATTAATCTCTGGCTCTCTTCGACAGCATGTCTTTTCTCTCCCCTCAGCCCAACCGGTCGCGGCAGATGACTGCCCCTCCCTGAGCCTGGTTCTGCTGGAGGTTTCTTCCTGTTAAAAGGGAGTTTTTCCTTTCCACTGTCGCTAAGTGCTTGCTCATAGGGGGTCGTTTTTGACTGTTGGGTTTTCTCTGTATGATTGTAGGGTCTTTACCCACAATACAAAGCGCCTTGAGGCGACAGTTTGTTGTGATTTGGCGCTATATAAATAAAATTGAATTGAATTGAATTGAATTATATGCAACTTTATCAGTAACATCGCACAACATACCATGAGTAACATCCTCTCTGTCCCCCAGCACTCTGTGGTAATGCTTAAACGTGCCTTCAAAATAAGATACACCACAAAAACAAATATAAAGTGCATGGGAAGCACAACTCACCAAAAAGCTTTGCTCAGTTGAAGCTTAATCTTGTTTTTAAAATTCTGAATGGCCCTGCACCAACTCTTTTGGCTGATGGCTTTCATTTTATTAATAAGCTTTATTCAATTAATAACATATCTAGTGCATCAGCATGGCAGATATCCAAGGTCAAGTCTTTTGGTAAATCTATTTTTTTTATACTGGCATTCTGGCATGGAATAGTCTTCTTTCAGAGGTGCATTTTATATGTGATTTGGCTCATTTTAAGAAAGCTTTAAAAAATTTTTTTAATCAATTGTTATATCAAGAGTGAAATACTTTTATTTATTTTTATTTTTTGTTACTGTGTATGTCCAATGTTTTTCTTCTTTCTTGTTATCGGTTGTTTTCTGGGACCAGAATGGAAATAAGTGTTTACACTTTTTTGTGCAATCCTGGTTTCTTATGCTGTGTAATGTTATGTTTTTATAAGGCACGATTAACCGAATAAACTAAACTAAACTAAACTAAATGCTGAATCAGTGTGATCCCTGAGCTTATTTCTCTGCAACTCATTTTTGCTAGCTTGTACACTGGCTGTGATCGGCCTCACTAAGTTATGGGCCAGCACACCCATACACTGTCAGAATCCGCACAGTAACAGGAGGCTTTGATTTTACATGGAGAGTCCACCTCACTGCTATCCCTGGTGTTGCTAAATATAAATGGTAAATAGACTAGTTCTTATATTGCACTTTTCTACTATAGTTGAGCATTCAAAGCGCTTTATATGAGCATTATGTAGGTCAACCAACCTAGTTCGTTATACAGGCACAGGAGCCAGTGAGGTTTGTGGGTTTAATTTTAGTGGCAATGTATAACGTGAGACAAGTGTCTTGACACGTGTCAAGAGGGAGTCATAGACGTAACAGAGAGAATCTGCCCATTTTTCAAAATAAAACATTGTTCAGACTCAGTTAATAAATAAAATGGAAATAATGTAAGTTATTTATTCTTTAAGTGCGGCCCGGTACCAAATGATCCACAGACCAGTACCGGTCCTAGCCCAGGGGTTGGGGACCTCTGCCCTAACACACTTTGGGATGGGTATTCTACCTGTCAATGGACTGTGGGCTCTGGAGCTGTTAAACTTCAGTATTTGATATTAATATATTACACAAATGCATACAAATGTCATTAACAGTAGACCTATTGCTATGTCAACTGTAACTTGCAATAAAAATTGAACCAAAAAAAACCCATATATATTGCAGTAAATACAACTGTATATATATACAGGGTGCCAGGTTGGCTCAGTGGAGCCCATCTCAGCTGCCATAAGGTAAAACCCAAATCACCTGTCTTTAACCGGGCTGACACAGAGAGACAGACAGCCACTCATACTCACAACTACATGCATACGGTTAGGTTAATTGGTGAAGCCAGAACACCTGAAGAGAACCCACACAGGGACTGGACAGAATATCCACATCCTGCACAGAAAAGCTCCAGCTGGTCAGTGGATTCAAACCCAGGACCTTCTTCCTGTGAGACAATCATTTTAACCACTACAACACTGTGTAGCCCATGTGCTAAGATTGTAAACATTATACTGGTGCAGTGGTTAAGGCTGTCAGCTCACGGCAAGTTCCTGGTTTGAACCTCCAGGTTGGTTGTGGTCTTTCTGAGGGGCACTTGTCTGTTCTCACTGTGGAGGAAAACCAGAGAGGCTCAAGCAGAAGGCTGTTCAGCTCATTGGTTATTTGTAAGGTGTGACAGTGTATGGAGCCCTGTGTTCGCTCTATAATAGACTGGTGATGTGTCCAAAGTGTATTCCACCTTCTCACAGCTTGGATAGGCAATGTATTTTTATTTTTTTCCCAAAAGATACACTTTGCTTGTCCAAAAAACCTAGGGTTAGGATTCGGGGCTAGGGTTGAGGTCACCAATAACACAGATGACAGCTTAGACCTTGGAGGGTTTAAAAAAACAATGTTACATTTGAAGGAAAGCTACATTGCCTCAATGAGTTTTTTCAAATAATCATTGTTTTTATTGTTATTTTTATTACGAAAAAAATTATAATTGGTGATGACCCCAACCCTAGCTCTGTTTTTATTATACAAACAAGTCTTGATAATCAGTGAAGAAATAAAACAGTCTAAGTGATGCACATCATTTAGTATTACAGAAATATACCAGCCAATATTATGTAAAGACTTAAAGAAATAAAAATTTGGTACAGGTTCCTTCAAGATGGTCCCTACAGTGGCATTGTCAACCTCAAAACAAAAAAAAAAAAAAACATCTGCTTTTTCTATACTCGGCAAGTCACAAACGTAACGTAAATAATGTACTTTCTTCTCTAATCTATGCTAATATATTATGTCTTATCTTGCAGGTTGAGATGGTGATTAACAGCAAACTTTATAGAAGAGGAGGATAAGAAGACTGATTTCTCTGTTCCCTTCCACAAATAAAACATAAATCAGAGAATTTTTTTTTCTTGTCTTATTTCATGCACCTCATCTCTAAGCCACCCATCTTGCTCCTCTCTTTCTTTCTCACTTTTGCTCATCTGCTCACCCTGGGGTTTTTTTGCCTTTCAACGCAAAGGACACAATATTTGTGGAGAAGAGACAGAGGCACAACAATGCACAGCAGACTCCCCACAGCATATGTAACAGCATCAGCTGGCAGTCAAGAGCAGGATAGCAGAGGGGAGAAACATGAGAAGGATGGAGGAAAGGGTAAGGAAGGAGAAGAAACATCATTGCACAGCCTTTGGAGGATGCACAAACTACTTCTCATGCCTCAACAATAGAAAAAGAGAATGGAAACCTCATCCCAGTCCCCTGTAGGAGCAACAACAAACTTTATCACTTTGATATAAAGCCAGGTGAATCAAGAGAAGAAACAAGGCAGCAGACCTTGCCATTAGTGCAAAGCTAGCGGGAGGTGAGGCAAGTGTTTGCATGTATTCCAGCCATTTCTCTACAGCTGGCAACAACAATAACACAAAGTTTTTTTGATTGTTCTGAGAGGCAGAGTCAGTGAGACACAAAGGAAACAATGGCTTTAAACCCCTTGAAGCTTTCACAGCAAAACATATCCTATTCACTGAGCCTTTTATTCCAGTCTGTATCCTCAAGAACTGTTTTTGGAACCAAAAAAACTGTGAAAATGTAACTTTTTCCCAATGCAAATCAGCTTGTTCCGAGAATTGTTGAAAATTAATGAAGTTTGAAGAATTGAATTGCATTTTCTTTTAAATACAACTTTAAAATGACTTCATTTCGGGCTAAATATAAGACAACTCATTAAGTTGAGCTATTATAGTAGTGCCTCATAAACCTGTGTGAACACTCGCCCTGGCTGGCACCGAGGTGGATTTGAACTGGTTGTGTATGATCACAAGTGCCTCTTCTTGTTATTTCAGATGGATGCTGCTGGTTCTCTGCTGCTCAATTCAAACTCCAAACAACTGAAAAGACATTTTGATGGTATATCGAGGACTACTGGGAGAAGAAAAGGCTAGAAGAAGGAAGCTGTAGAACGAAAACAGTGACATGGAAGAGAAGTAACAGTAGAAACTTAGAGCGACTAAGGAGAGAAAAAAAAACTTGCCTTTTGTTACCCATCCTTTCATTCCCACCATTGCCACCTCTCCTATCTAGTTTGCATTTTTCTGGTTATAACTGCTGTTGTTTGGAAACATACGGTGTCTTCAGTACTCAGCTTCAATTTTAACTGTAATGTTACATAAACCAAATGAATTCTTATATTATCTCTAAAAATATACAACATTATGTAAGAGTTGTGAATGCCTTCATTGAATGCCATAAAGTACCCACCTAAACCCAGTTTGTAATAGACAAATCATTCTACAATGAGGGAAGGTGAACTTATTAAACATAAAAAGAAAAATAAGAATAGAAATAGCATGTTGTTCTTATCTTCTTTCCGCTAAACACTTGTTTAGAGAAATAATATAAGAAGGATTAATGATGCTCAAAGAATCCACAATTAAAATTTATGGGGGAATTCCACAAGAGCAAAGATAATGAGAGAAGTATAAAGTCTAAGGGGGAAAACCCATCCTAAAACCTTATTTTGGTGCAAAATCTGCAAAATATTGAATGCTTAAAAAAAAAAACCCAAAAAACTCAGATATGATTGGTGAATCTATATATGCAAATTCTAGGGCCTGGTGACCATAGAAATTAAGGGTACTTTAGATATTGTTTCAGAGTAACTGTTCAAATAAGTTCTCAGAGGAGTTTCTAGGTGGTTGCTGAGAGGGAAATTTACCTCTTGAAGGACTTTAGCTTGTTCTTTGTGCACACTGCTGTTTAGCTTTTCTCTGCTTCTGGCAAGCCTGTTTTTTTATGCCATGATCATCTGCTTACTGTTTCATGTTTTTCTTCTGCTTTAACTGAAGTAATTATCAAGTTTCATGCAGATCTCGTTACACTTTCATCAAGATTTGACCAGTCAATAATACTAATCTTAACTTATACTTGAGAATTGACCCACTACATTGCAGAATGCAAGCAATGATTAGCTAGCATGTTTTTTTTTTTTTTTTCAAACTGCCTGTAGCCTTAAATTAATTATGTAGCTTGATACTGTATGTAGTTAAGCTTAATGTTAGATACTATAGACACACCCTTAATCGCATGCACTTATGGTCTCTATGATTCTTGTTTACCCACTGACTGGGGACCCGTGGGAACCCCAAGAATAATTTACTGTAAGAAGCAACTATAATAAGAAAATAATAATAATTCAGTTGAATTGAATTAAATTTTATTTATACAGCACCAAATCAAAACAACAGTCACATCAAAGTGCTTTATATTGTAAGGTAAAGATGCTACAATAATACAGAGAAAAACCCAACAATCAGCTTGCAGTTCTGATTTGAAGTGCAAGCACTAATAATAACTAATGATTAAATGCAGAGTGGTGTATAAACACATATATAGTGAAAAGAGGAAGAGTGAACACTCTGCATCATGGAAAGCCCCCAGCAGCCTAAGCCTATTGAATCATAACTAAGGAAGGGTTCAGGGTCACCTTATCTACCGCTAACTGTGAGCTTTACCAAAAAGAATGTTTTAAGCCTAATCTTAAAAGTACTGTAGAGAGGGGGGGCTTGTCTCCCAAATCCAAACAGGGAGCTGATTCCACAAAAAAGAGTCCTGAAAGCAGAAGGCTCTGTTCTACTTTTAAATACCCTTGGAACCACAAGTAAACCATAAGTCTGACAACAAAGTGCACTATTGGTGTGATATGGTAACACGAGGTCTTGAAGATAAGAAGGGGCATTGTATGTGAAAAGGACTTTAAATTTGATTCTGGATTTAACAGGGAGCCAACATGGGAAAATTATGCTCTTTCTTTCTAGTCCCTGTCATTACTTTTGGATCAGCTGACAGTTTTTCAGTGAGCATTTGGGACAGCCAATCCAATGATGGATTAAAAGATTCCAGCCTAGAAGCAATAAATGATTAAACCAGTTTTTCAGAATCACTGAGAAATGGGATGTTTCTAATTTTAGAGACATTGCGTAAATGCAAGAAAGGTGACTTACATGACTCTAAGATTCCTCACAGTGTTACTAGAGATTCGATTTGTAGAGTCAAGTGCAGTAACCTCAGTTTTATCTGAATTTGAAGCAGGAAATTAGAGTTCATCTGGGTCTTTATGTCTTTAAGACATTCCTGCACTTTAACTAACTGGTATGTGTCAACTGGCTTCATTGATAGATAAAGCCAGGTATCATCTGCATAACAATGAATACCTTCTAATAATATGGCCTAAGGAAAGTGTGTATAATGCAAGTAGATGATGATGATGCAGTTGATTCATTTAAACATATCTATCCTATCTAGAATTGAGAGCTTTCTAGAAATGAGAGCTGCTCCATCCAAAGTGGGATGGATGCTGTCTCTCCTGACAAGACCAGGTTTTCCCAGCAAAGTTTCCCAATTATCTATTAACCTGTTAACTGGCACCACCAATATCACCTGAAAAAACTACATAACGCCCTCTGGTTATTATTTGCTCTGCAAAAACCCGTTTCATAGCCTATTAACTGGCCACGTCCAGTCCGCATGACTATGAAGTGGGTTTTATATGGCAGGCTAGACCCTCTCATTTTGATTGACACCTCATTCGACCAATCATGTTAAGAAATGGGTTTTACAGAGCCAATAATAACGAGAGGGCATCACATAGTTTTGTCAGTTGATTTGGTGCGGCCAGTTACATGATTGGCCGAATGAGGTGTCAGTCAAAATGGGAGGGTCTAGCCTCCCATATAAAACGAACTACTAATGTCCCGCACACAGGACGTGGCCAGTAAAAAGGCTACGCCCATGTTTTTTGGGCACCCCTCAGACAGACAGCAATTTAAGGAGAACTTGTGGCTAAACATGTTCCTCCTGGCCTGACTGTAGAGGAGCCCAGAGAAAACTACAGAGGCCAACATTTGTTTGGCAAAGTTACACATCAATTCATTATTAACTTTAGTGAACTCTGATTGATGTAACTGGGTGGTGTTATTGCCAGCATGAATTATATTAAGAAATCTACTTTTATCCTTGGCCAGCAGTTTCAGATTTCCCTCCATGTCACCTGCTCTGACCCCTGGAAGACAATCAACAATGGTTGCTGGTGTCTCTATTTTCAAGCTTCTCAAAACAGAGTTGCCAATAACCAGAGATTGTTTTTCAGCGGGCGTGTTGCCAAGCGGGAAAGAACTCTGGTAGAATGGGGCAACACACACTGTTCTAATTTATAATTCATCAACGGGATGTACTTTCCCCCCATTTTGGACTTTGATTGTACCTGACACATTTATTATTCTCTCTCTTCTTCATGTAATCGAGTTCAGCTTAGAAACCAGTAATCTGCAGAAAAATAATACCCTGGTCATACATTAAAATTCTTCATGTTAAGATGTTTGGAAGTTAGACTGTTGCAGCAACCTGCTCAAGGCCAGATTTTGAAGCCTGTATGTCTGTTGTAACATTTAAAATGTTAAGTGTGTAGGGAGAAGGAGTTTTTACGTGCATTTGAACTGCAGATAATCATGTTAGCATGAGAACAATCAGTAATGTGCCATGGAGAGTGCATGGTAGAAGTACAGGTGAAAGACACAACATGAAAATTTTGCTATCAGCTTTCTGGCAAAAAGTGTGAGGATAGATACTGCAGAGTCACATATGGAGGTATGTTGTCTTGTTATAGGGTAACACAAGAGCTTGGAAGCAAGACAATACCAGAAGAGAGAAGGTCATGATATATGTGAGGCACAAATACAAGCAGACATGTAAGGACTAAGAACGAGGACAGAGTTAGACCAAGAACAGAGGAAGGCAGCCTAACATAATACATAAATATCAATCGAACTTCCTTTATGGTGCAAACATCATTGTTAGCTGCTCTTCCACAGTCTTCTGTGACTCCTTCATTCATATTTTTGAATAAAGTGAATGATGTATATCAGTAGACAGCAGTGTCTGTAACAGGTAATAGAAGCTGAACATTTTCTGATTTTACCAGAAGCAAAGCATGTAAGGAGGTATGTCTTATGCAGTATAAGACCCTTCAAAAAGGAGGCGGAATGAAAAACCAATAAAGTTTGTCTTCTTTTGATGGGAAGAAATTCCTTTTTGCAAGGGCTGGGATGGACAATAAACACAAACCCTAATCTCTTAATTACTTCAGTTTCGTTTCAGTCTTTGTTTTTGGTGTTACTCCTCTGAAGAATAAGTCATCATCAGCGATGATCCCAATTCTAACTCTTACCCTAGGCAATCAGAACATATAATTGTTGTTTTTATTAAGACTCATGTTCATAGGTGTTGAAGTGGTTAATAATGTCCCCTCGCATAACCTGGGGCCTTTCTCTCTGGAGTTTACATGTTCCCCCTTTGTCTGCATTGGTTCTCTCCAAGTACTCCGGCTTTCTCCCACAGTCCAAAGACATGCATGAGGTTATGTTAACTGCTGATTGGCTGCAGTTGTGAGTGTAACTGGCTGCCCTGCAACAGGCTGGTGACCTGTTCAGTGTGCAGCCCTCCTGTGACCTTGAATTGCATAAGCAGAAGAAAATGGATGGATGGATGGATGGATGGATGGATGGATGGATGGATGGATGGATGGATGGATGGATGGATGGATGGATGGATGGGTGGGTGGGTGGGTGGATGGATGGATGGATGGATGGATGGATGGATGGGTGGGTGGGTGGGTGGATGGATGGATGGATGGATTGTTCTTACAAGAACAAAAAAAAATATCCATTGTGACAGATCAAAAGTACTCACAATTGTTTTTTTCCAAAAGTGAGAGTTAGGATTAGGATCACCTACAATGCATCAGACCTTGAGGGGTTTGAAGGGGTGGCAGAGGTTTGGGTTTCTATTACTGTAGATTTAGGCACAAAAACTACTTGCTTATATTTTAGTAAAATACTTTGGTTTGGGTTAAAATGCCCCTTCACAACACCATCACTGCATCCTGAAAAATGATGAGTTGGGAATCACAAACACTTCTCATTATTGCCACACTCAGGTGCGCTGCTGGCAAGGGAAACCATGTGAGTAAATGTGACATGTCAGCAGCTTGACAAAACAGCATTAATTATCAGCGAGAGCAAATTTGGATTTACTACGATTTCCGTATCTCATATAAAAAAATATAGAAAAAAATTAGAAAAAGGGGAAACTTTCAGTACAAATTCACAGTATAGGATATACTAAAAAAAAAAGAAACCTTCCTTTCTTACCCATGATACCCATACTGTACTTTCAATTAATGGCATTGTTTCAGTTTGTAGCTGCAGTCTCAGATGTCTAGATGTGTGACTTGAGCGATTGAGGGTACTGCTGGCATAAATCTCACCAATCAACTGACAGTTTGTCATGATAGTGACATTTAACCCACGGCAGTCTTTGGCTTGTCAAGACTAATGAGCACCTTCTACTTTAAGGGCGATAAACATTAAAACAACATTATCACATATTTTCATATTATAAAATAATGATAAATACAAAAGCACACCACCTTAAAAAAAACAAAAAAATAATTGTTTCTGTCACTCACCAGGGAGTCTACATGTCAGTCCTGGTGTGAGTTTCCTATCATGCACCAACTGTGTAAAATGCCACAAAGGACAAAGGTTTCCAAACATTTACAATCCCACTGTCATGATCTGCGGTCCTCCTGGACCAACTCACCTTTCTCTCTCTCCTGCCCTGCTCTCTCTCTCTCTTCTTTTTTTGTGTGTGAGTGTCTGTGCAGATGTGTACAGTAAGTGGGTGTTGTGTTCTAGAGGTGGCCGATGCTAGAGGTCTCTGCCCTGCTGATCTCACACATCAGCCACATGCAGAATCACTCACCCGTGGGCCACAAAAGGCTAGAGAGTCTTCTCAGTTGCTGTTGGATCGTTGCACCGCTTGCAGTCCTCTCAAACCTGGTAGTCGTTATAGCTGAACGGTGTAGTGTTGTTTTTCCGTGCTCTTACTTACCGTCGTCTACCTTTGGCCAGGAATCCCACGCCGCCTGGAGCTGTGGAGAGAGCTGCTGGAGAGTGACAACTCGCACCTTCACAGGCAAAATCGCCTCAAAGAGGACTCAGCCTTCTTTGTAAAATAAACTTTAGCTCAAACTGTATCACTGTGCTCCACACTTGTGTCCAAGCCTCCACCCATCTTGACACCCTGTCTTGCCTCAAATTTAAATATTTGTTTTTATGATTTTTCCCCTTAAATCATACTTTTTTTTAAATTATATATTATGAGAAGGATATGAAAGTGGCCACTTTGATGAATAAAAGGCGAAGCAATGTAGGACATACTGTGTATAGCCTACATATATAAAACACAAACATTCACTATAGTGTTTGTCTATATCTTTTTAAGGTAAGGTGACAATGTTTTCCATCATCACATCCTTTGGCTGTTAGCTGCTGAAAATTATCTTTTGGGACTGTGACCATGAACTACTGTAAACGGCCAGGTGCAGAATTCATTTATCAGGGTCCTCGCCCTGCTGGGCAGGCAGGTTGCTGACTTTGTGACCTGAGAACGATGTGACCCAGAATATTCAAATTCATACCACAGATACATCTACTTTGGACAGGTTTGAATCTCGGCAACCTTGACCTTAAGGCACAGTTAAAACTGTCATATCAAATAATTAAACAGCACCAAGTCTATAAAGGTCATTAAAAGATCTAAAAATTTTAGATGTTTAAAGTTTAAAAGTCTGTTTTTCACTGTTGTCTCCAGTAAAGAAAAATAATAATAAAAAAATAAAACTTGCATTTAAAAAAACAATAATTAAAACTTGCATTAAAAAAAAAATAAAACTTGAATTTTTTTTCTAAAAAATAAATAAATGAATAAAACTTGCATTTAAAAAATAAATAAAAAACTAAAAACCAGAATGTAAAGTACTCAGCTAAAACAAACTGCAGTGACTCAGTCACACCAGTTCCATACTGTAGACAGACTTGTAAGATGCAGGGTACATTATGTTTTCTGGAGTGTGATGTAGTGAGGACACAAATGCAAAGAAAGAAGGAAGGAAGGTCAAATGGAATAAAAAGCACAAGAGACTACCAAAATTAAAAAGGAACACAAGAACACCTAACACAGGGCTGGAGCCTTGAGAAACACAGATGAGGCAGGATAAACTGAAATTATAACCATAAACAGAACATATTTTTTATAAGAAAATGGCATGAAAACCATTTTAAGCAGGCATTTAAGCTAATCAGACCATGACTGTATTAGCATATTGGTGTTTTTGTCATGAAATTAAGAGTTACAAATGAATGCCGCCCCATCCTATCAACCCTGATTGCCTTCCTACTAGGATCAGTTTTCCTGTGTTATTACAATTTGTCTGAAGTTCTAAAACACTAACTTCCATTTTTTTCACCGAAGTTCTCAGCATCATAACCCAGTTTATTTCATGAGTCACTCTTTTGGCCAATCTGTTTTGGCTACACTGCCTAGTCAGACACAATTTGTAGTTCTCATTTAACCTTTTCTGAAAACTCAAAACACATTTTTGAACAGCAATCCACTTGTGATGCATAACGGCATCCACAGGAGGCAGAAGTTAAACCGAGTGTCCACACATGTTGCCACATGAAAGACTTGAGTTGAGCACTGTGCTGCTCAGTAGCGTAACTACATGCATGATCTGAAAACACTGTGGTTTTGAGGACAGATAAAACTAGAATTTCGAGAGAAGGTTGGAAAGGTGGAAGGTTTCAATGAATATGTCTCACCAGGATTATCTTTGGAGGCTAGTTTTAAAAACAGCACTGGAAAAACTCCAATTTGCCACCGCTCTCCCTCCTCTCTTCCTCAGTCCTCATTCAGGTTCATTCTGAAATTTCTACCTCTAGAGCTATTTTAATCCCTTTACCACCTGGCTGACTTTCTCTGTCGGCCTGTGATTTGAAAAGAACAATGGCTTTTCTTGTTTCAGTGAGTGTGAGACTGAGTTTGTTTTGCAATCAGTGACTTTATTGATTGGATGAAACAGTAATGGAAAGATATGTCTGTGTGTTTTCTATATTGAAACCTTTTTAAAAATGGTTACGTAATGAATCAGTCAGGATACGCAATGAAAAAAAATCCCAGCTGAGCATAATAAATTTGCTCCAGGCATCCATTTTGGATTTAGGGAGAAGAGATTCTGGACATGACTTATTCATTTTTCTGAGGAAATTTCATGTAAATTTTTTAAAATTCATTATGATGAATAGCTTGAAATAAAATGGCAAGATTTTCCACTTAGATTGTCCCAAGCTGGCCTTTTCATCATCTCTCATCTCTTATAATTACCAGCCCTCCACTGTGGAATCCTTCTTTCTCTTGATTTTTCATTTCATTCTCTTCTCTGCATCCCTCTTTTTCTTTTCTCCTCTCCTGCCCTAGAGCTCCTCTTTACCCATTTTGTCCCATTTCTTTCTCCACTCTCTCTCAATTTTCTTTCTCCTCACTTCACCCTCAGTAAGTACTTCTTGCTCTCGTGTTTTCCATCTGCGCCTTCTTGTTTACGTCACTCAGTTTCTATCTTTCTGTCTCCACACACACACACACACACACACACGCACACACACACACACACACACGCAGACACACAAACACACTCATGCACTTTCTGCCCTTTCACGACTTGGTCTATATGACACCCATCACAAAGCTTGCAAATTGTGTGCATGCATGTGCGTGTGTGTGTGTGTGTGTGTTCAGTAAAGGCAGCAGCCTCCACTTAAATAAATTAAAAACATTAATCAGATTAAGGCCAGAGCGTCAGGTGTGGCGTCGGGCCAGCAACTCCATTTTCTTTCTCAAGTAAATGAGAGTGGTCGCAGGAAGGATGGAGAAAGCAAAATACTTCAAAGGGCAGGTGGAGAAAAAGGAAAGTGAGGAGTGAGACCCCTCTGTAGTTTATCCAAGGCTGTGAGTCTCTCTGATGCATCATGATCACAAGAGCTCTAACAATGAGACACACAATGAGAACTATGTGCCCTGTAGATGAGCTTACCAAAAAGAGTAACCATGAATATTCTTCTTTTTGAGTAGGAGGTGATAGAATGTAAGTCAGTAAAGAAAAATATACAGTGTTTCAAAATGTAAGTAAATCCCTCATAATTTTCCCACTGCCAACCTGAAATCAAGTGTAATTTATCCCAGAGATATAAAAGATGGATGTAGCCATTGTGACATCAATCATTCAATTTGGACTCTGCATTTTGAAATGCTCAACATTACCATTTTGGCATTAGTTTTTTGACACATAAATCACCATTTTTGGACTAGAGGAAGGAGTACTAAGTTAACACTTTCCCTATCAAAGTATTGCTTTGAACTTGACTCATAAATTACTTATCATTCAAGATCTCAATCCATTTTCTGCTGCTTATCCAGGGTTGGGTTGCGGGGGCAGCAGCCTAAGCAGAGAAGCCCAGACCTCCCTCTCCCTGGCAGCTTCTCCAGCTCGTTTGGGGGAATACTGAGGCATTCCCAGGCCAGTTGGAAGGTGTAATCTTTCCAGCGTATTCTGGGTCTAGCCCAGGTAGACATGGTAGGACATGCATCAAATACCTAACCCAGAAGGCATGCGAGTCAGATGCCTGAACCACCTCAACTCGTTCCTTTCGCTGTGGAGTTCTAGTCTGAGTCCCACCTGAATGACTGAACTCCTCACCCTATCTCTAAGGGAGAGACCATCCATCCATCCATCCATCCATCCATCCATCCATCCATCCATCCATCAGCACTACACCTACTTACCTTTTCTGGCTAAGAACCATGGCCAAAGACTTCGGGGTGCTAATTTTCATTCCCACCACTTCCCACTGAACTGTAATATGTTGTAGTGCGAGCTGGAGGCCACCACCTGATGAAGCCAACAGAAACGCATCATTCAAAAAAAGAAGAAATTAGATCCTGAGGCCACCAAAGTAGAAGTCCTCTGCCACTGAGCTCCACCTAAAAATTCTGTTCATAAAAATTATGAACACAATCAGTGACAAAAAGCAGCCTTGGCGCCAACACCCACACCCACTGGGAGCAAATCTGGATGCAGCTCTCACTGCAGTTGTAAACTGACCAAATGGCTGATAGCAATGAGCCAGATACCCCATGGTCACAAAGCACCTGCTTTGGGATCATCGGCCAGATACCCCATGATCCCAAAGCACCTCCCACAGGATTCCCTGTGGGATGCAGTTGAGGCGACAGTTTGTTGTGATTTGGCGCTATATAAATAAATAAAATTGAATTGAATAGAATGGTATGGCAAACTCCTACACACACTCGAATATCCTTGAGAGGATAAATAACTGGTCCAGCAATTCATGACAGGAACCAAAACCATATTGTTCCTCCTGAATCCACGGTTAGACAAACAGAGACCTTCCCAGAGAGACTGAGAAGTGTGATCCCTCTATAATTGGAGTGCACTTTCCAGTCTCTCTTCTTTAACATCATCCCAATCTGTCAATCAAGAGGCACTGCCCCAGGCCTCCAGTTGTGTCACCCAAGACCACTCTAATGGAGTCCAGGGTCTTGAGGAACTCAGGGCAAATCTCATCCAGCCCCAGGGGCCTTCCACAAAGGAGTTGTTTAACTACATGCATGACCTCAGCCCTAGTATAGGTATAGGTATAAGTGCAGTGAACCATACAGTTAGAGCAGAAAATCTGTATTTTAGTAACTGAAAGTTGCAGGAGCAGTGTCAGAGTGTCAAGTTTCAGCAAAAGCTGAACCCAGAAGCAGGACACAGGATTTTGTAGAATTGGTTCAAAATTTTATTACAACAAAGGTAATTGGAGTTGGTGGTTAGCAGTAGCTGGACCAACCAGAGACTTGTTAGCAGGAAACACAGAGGAGTTCTGCTCAGGGAGAGGTAATCATGTGCAGTATGCTGCCGAGGTTTAGAATGTGCATGGCAGGTCAGAATGAGGCAGGCAGGCTGAGATGAGAAATGAAGCTGAGTTGAACCTTGGGAACAGTTTAGTTTGGGAGCAGAAAAACTAACAGGAAAAAACTGGAACAGAATAAAGTGCCAAAGAGCATCTGTTACCATGGCTTCAGTTGTGGTCAAGAGTGGGCTCAGCTTAGCCAAATGTGCATTTTGCCCATCCAATAAAAGTGTTTTTTGGTGCTGTTCAGCCAATTGAAAAAAAAATGGCAACATTAGTATGGTTTCTCACTTGCAACTGGGTGGGCAGTCTGGAAAGCCAAAGTCAGCCACAGCAGGCCGTCTTTTCTTAATGTGATCAGCGATACAAGAGAGATCATAAGAAGCAAATCACGATGTGTCTCTGAGCATGCAGAGTTGTTCAATTATGAACCCAGGACAAGGCAACAAGCACATACCGTACACACACATTTGCTCTAAATCATGTATGTGCAGATCAGTCAACATGTAGCTCATGTTTTTATTCTGTGCTTTTGCAGCTTTTGTGCTTTAACATGTGCCATTATCCCATCTTTCTCTCTTATAGTTAAGCTAAGAGGTTTTTGCTCAAAGAGAAAGGTTGTTACTTAGGAAGTCCTGTTAGCAGCTCAGCAACTCTCTTGGACAGAATCCATTTATCTGTCTGTGTAAATAAATGGAAGGAGAGGTATAACTTTAATTTCAGTGTTCAGTGAGACATAAAAATTGCATATATAGTTAAATCCAGTAAAAAGAATCTGGGGACTTATTTAGCAGGCGTATGACTGAGTGAAACATTTTTTAAACCTTATTTGGGTATAAAGTCACCAAAACCTTTTAAGAACATTAGGTGCTGAAATTATTGCCAACTTCTACTGTGCAGCAGGTGCAACTGTTGGTTGGTTGACCGTTCTTTTTTGTTAATCTCTGAACAATGAAAAATCTTCAGATACAGAGTAAATAACAGTGTTATACCACTGAGTCACTGAGTGCTGAAGGCATTGAGCCTGTTGTTAGAAAGTCTGAACTGCATCTCTACCAGAGCTGATGCAAAAAAATACAAATAACAAAGTTCCACCTTGTGTAGTCACCACCAACTGATTCTAGCCATATGGAGATAAAGCGTGATTTCTGTCCAAATAAGTAGCTTTTATGCTTTCTGATAGGTAATTTGAATGTTAAATTTATTGTCTGGATGGTTGTTCCGAACACAATTTTGTTATATTATGACGGAATGTCGTTATATAATTTGTTGTATAGTGATTAATTTCGTTGTGTGTATAATGATAATAAAGTTCTATTCTATTCTATTCTATTCTAAATTTATTGTCTAAACTTTTGGCTGGTACTGTATTATTATAATAATATTTTTTACATATTTTCTTATACTAGTGGTTAATAGTGTAATAGGGTGCTATTTTTTCCCTCCAGTGTGTATTGTGCTTATCACTTTTAATTTTAAAAATCTGTAATAATCACCTGCTGAGACTGTTTTAAAACTTTTTCCAAATAAATCCAGTCTCCTGGATTTTTTTTTTCCTCTTTTCAGTAAAACAAACTGTTGCTCAGTTCTGCGAAGTGCGCTATGCTGGACAGATAAAGTACATGCTGGGTGACTGTGATTAGCAGGAAGAAGACACTGAGATAAGCCCGTCGACAACAAGAAGTGAGTCACTAATGCTTTGCTTCTGGGTTTTGTGCCTGAGGTACCATAACACAAACACACTACACATGAACCTGTAGAGGCTCAGAATGACACCCGAATAGATTCTGGGAGCTTGTATCCATTCAGGACACACAGGACAAAACCTCCTCAAGAACCTCTTCCAACACACGTGGACCTGGAAACAGTGTTGTGACATCACTGTTGCTCTCCCAGTGATTTCTGTTCAGGAGTCTCAGTACCATGCTTCCTGCTTTTCTAATGTTTCTGTAAAATGTTTCATACATTTACCCTCATTTCAAATTTCTCACTGGCTCCAGGGCACTGAGAGAGAGTCTGCGTTTGTATATGAGCAGACTCACTTAGTGCTGTACATTATTTGTGAACTTGTTTTGCTGACTCATGACAGTGTCTGCTCTGTGTCTGTTTCACTGTATTTCTGCCCTCATAATTTTTAGTGTGTGTGTGGGTGGGATCCATCACACACACACACACACACACACACACACACACACATACACACACGCTCACAGATACACACTTGTATTATTTCTGCTTCAAGAAGTATTGACAGTGTGTTCTGAACGTGAGGAAATGGGTAAAAAAGTTCTCACAGCAGTTTGTGTCACAACCTTTAATCTCTTGAGACGTGTTTCTGGACATGAATGTACATTTTTTGCTTTTTGTGCTCTTCAACATGAATTTCCCAACATTTTTTGTGGACATGAATTTTCATCACTCCCCAATAAAAAGGCAAGTCAAAGGGGTCCCAGGGGGGTCCATATCAAACATATTAAACATCATTTGTATGGTTATTAAATACTTCATTAATTTCAAATAAGTTGCTTGTTTACGTTTAGCCATTGAAACCTATTTGGTGAGGTTTTGAAAAACTTCATGGTTTGGGTTAAAATGCAGCTGCTTTCAGGCACCTCATTTTCATGGTTGCCATGGTGACACCTCCCAAAAAAATTCATTTCCAATTGAAAAGCATCACTTACAAATTCATGCGCACTGATGTGAAAAAAAATTTAACAATTTGTGTCCATGAAAATGAAAAAGTAGATCAGTTTTTTCATATATTTTTTTAATTCATTTTTAATTCACTGACATGACATCATCCAGGCTGGTTTATACAGTTACACACCAGGATGGTACATATCCACACACTCAAACAACAAAGCTGGGGGTGGGGCGTTCCAGAGAAACTATAAAAATGAGATGAAAGCAGTGATACGTGGTAATAGAGCAAGAACCTGAAAACACACACATACGACACCAATCCAAAGTTCATTTGATGGGTGAGTGTGTCCGAACTTTTAACTGGTACTATACATACAGTTACACTAACTCACACGTGTATTAACAAGCACCACACACATACAGAGAGATAAAGGGAGCCCCGATGTGCTTCCAGAATAAAATGTCCTCAATAAATCACCAGTAATCCAGTTTGTTTTCATGCAACAACTCAAGTGTCACTTCATCAGCAAGAGGAATACTTAGTCTTCGAGTTTATTCCATTATTCATGTGTTTCACTGATGGAGAGAGAAAGGAGGATGAGAGGAGAAAAAAAAGACAAAAGGCTGAAGGATAAAGGCCAAGTAGAAATATCTCATGGATACTGCAATCTGCATTCTACTGACTTAATTGGTGTGACATACTGCCAACAACAGGCACAGCAGTCTGCTAGAGACTGACACTTAGAATATGAGAGAGACTCATGAAAAAGGGAGGAAAAGAGAGAGAAAGGGGTCTTCTGTTTCTGAAGAATCTTATTAATCCATCTGAATTGTGTGGTTAAAGCTTTAACAGCAACATTCATAACAGCGAGAGCACTATTCCTTTTATTAATTTTGTACTTCTCACAATAACGTGTAGCTACTGTTAAAACAGTATTAAACCAAATGTGAAATTAATTTTGTTATAAATGGAATAATTTGTTAGATGGTGAGTTAAATATAGTATAACATCTTCTCTTTAGACCACATAAGGTTATAGTATACAGTGCTTTTGAGCTCAGTCATAAAGTAGCAGCTCAAAACCACCTCACAGCCAGGTGAGGTGGTTAGGGCATCTGACAAGGATCCCTCCCTGTCACCTCTCAGGTAAGGTTTTCATGCATGTCCAACCAGGAGACCCCGGGGCAAACCCAGGACATGCCGGAGAGATTATGTCTGGCTGGCTTAGGAATGCCTCATGTCAGTCTGGAGGCAATGGTTGGGGACAGGTGTCTCTACCGCTGCCCCTGCTATCCAGAGAAATACACTATTCTTGTAGAACTACAGAGTCAGTCTGTTTTTTTTACACAAATGTGCATGTGAGACAATTTTAAAATTACCATGTTTGTTTTTAACATGGTAAAGACACAGAACAGAATATCTGGACCACAGTGCTGTTAGAAAAACACCCAGTAACACTGAAACAACGGAAGGGCAAAAGAGGAAAATGAATCTATGGCTAAAGCCTTCTGATGTCTACACTGTTCATACTAACATAGTGTAACTGGATATCCTATCAAAGTATCAAAAGTAACAGGGAACAACTCACATTCATAAAAAATATGACAGCTTTCACACAGGACTAGGCAATCCCGCAGCCACACTAAAGGAACAAAAAAAAAGGTTTTACTATACCTAAACATGAAAATGAGTTTCTCAACCAACCTATTATGGAAAGCCAAGAAGGTGAGTGCATCAAACAATTAGTGCTGTCATGTTTTTGATGGAACTGCTGCATGTTATTCCCTCTATATACATGCAACAGGCCTTTATAATGGCACGTAAAAGAAACTTCTTTTATTTATCATAGTTTTTCTCTGATTTCCACAAGCATTACTAATATTTAAAAAAAATGTATGTTATGCTGTGCTGCTCTTGCAATTTTGGTTAGTTTGGATTATGTTTAGACATTTAGAGCTTTACATTATGGATCACTGCAGTTCTGTGGCAGTTTGTGAAGTAGTCAGTCTGTTGATTTGTGCTTCATATGGGTGAAGCATTCATATGAATGGGTAGGTGTGTCCAAACCTTTGACTGGTACTGTATGCTAAAGATATAAAATACTCTCTATTCAAATACATTGCTTACAAATTCATGCATCTATCATTTCTTACAATATAGCAACATATTTGTTAGTTGTAAACAGGAAACCTGGATAATTTGATGATCCGTCTGACCACCTTGGACTAATTTTCGAGGTAGAATAGTCTCAAACCTGACAACCTTGCATAGTCTGTTCACTGTGTTTTGCATTTAGGTTTTTAAGAGCATGAATTAATATTGAGGTTTTGTAACACATGCATTCATTCATGGTGTCATGAGCAGAAACTGACTAAATGCTATCAAAGTAGCTTCTGATCTAGACTGAGAAATCACAAATTTACAACCTTTTAAATAAGTAAATATATAAATGTTAGGAGCAATTACATTTATGTAACCCACCGCAAATCTTTACTCAACCATGAAAGCCATAAGAAAGTCTTTTCTTTTCTTTGCTAGCAAGACAATAAATCTATAAAAGTGAAGGAGCTAAATGAAGATTTCTGTGACAGTTTAAGCAGAACTTTAATTGCATCTAACTTTGTAAAAGTGTTTGGAAAGAATTTTAAAGCATTTTTTCCCCCTCTGTTTCTCCTCACTCACAACTGGAGTTCAGCTGTCCTCCCTCCTTCTTTTCTCTCTGTCTGTTCTCTAGATGGTAGATGGAAATTGCCGGTATAAAAGAAGTGCTGCCCTCCCACCGGAGTCCATCCATCACAGCCAGGCAATCCGGCACTAAGCAGCTCGTCGTTTGACATTTACCTCCTGACGACTTCTCATTTCTCAGTTGCAAGTGTTCTGACTTTTTTTTTTTTTTGGTCATGCTTTGTATTTTATAACCACACATTACTACACTATTCTTTTTACCTATTTTAATACATATGTACAGTATAAGTATTTGTAGACTAGGAAGCAGACTAAATTAATATATAGATGAATGGTTAAAAAATAAATATATCCACAGATGTCGTTTATGAAGACATGTCTACAAGTTCACGTTCTGTAAAATATGCACATAATTTTATTCTGAAGATTACATTACACAAAGCATGAATTGTACATCAAAGCAACCCCTCTTCTATAGTGTAAGTCAGATGTCCATTTGGAACCAACAGGAACAAACAAGTTTTGATCCAAAAAGCAGTCGAGCCGATTTGAAGCCCTCATTACTGACAGAGTTTTGTGGGCTTTTTTGAAATAGCTTTCTAAACTTTCTGGTAAAAGCCTCTGAAATAAGCGCGGTCCCTCATTTGGTTTTGCTCCCAAATCCAGACTGGTCTTTTAGGGTTAAGTAAATCGTAAAAACACTGGGAAATGCACTCAGTTACTTTTATATTAGAGTGACAAGAACGTGTAGGGATCTTTAAAAGTCACTAAATATGGATGTTATTGTCTAAATTATGTAGGGCTTTCTATGATGGGTGCAACCTCCTCTGTATTTGAAGATAAATATAGAAATCACCATATTATGTGTGAATACTGTAAGATGTTTGTATTGTCCCAGGTTTCCTTTTTTTTTTTTTCATTCCCACTTGAATTGATATCTGAACTAATTTCTACAAAGACAAAAGTAAATTTATAATTTATTAGTAAGGGTTTATTTTCTCAGTGGTGTTTGATAGACAAGCATGACAGCATTTCTTAGTAAAATTAATTTGTAACAAAAAGTGGTCTGTTTTATGCCCTACTGTCTTTGAATCTCTTTGTAATGAATCAGCCTTTACTCATCCATCCATCATGGTAGCTATAGCCATCATATACAACCAGTAAAATGCAGAGTACAGAGGCAGCTGAGGAACATAGGTCACATCATGCATTTATCAAGAAAAGAATATTTCTGACTCTGAATTCAGCATACAATTAATGAGTAAAAGTGAGGACCCTAAGGAGTCCAGGCTTCAAGGAGATGGAAACGGCAAGTTCAATGCAAATACTCCTCTGGACTGCTGCCACATGGTAGACATCCTTCCTGTAATTAGGCCCCATGGAAAAACTGGGTTACAGTGTCTTGATTAATTTTCATATTTTCCATTATTGGATTAATCTCCTTTATGTTCCACATTGCATATCTTCCTGTGGGTGTGCTGCAGTATCCCCCATGCAAGGGCTGTGTGCCAAGTGTTGATATGCTCCCTGCTGGGGCCATATAGTGTATGCAACACTGTCTTGTATTCTTGTAACCTTTTAACCACAAATATTCTATTTCAAATTGTAAAAAATGCACTTTTTAGATATATTGGCATGAACTGGAAATGTAAATTTTCATGTATAATCCAATGACTAACAATTTTCCTGCTCCTAATTTTCAAAAGCACAGCTAATGTGATTACCATGTTTGACTTTGTGTGTTTCATATTGTGCGTCTCTTTCTCTGGGAAAATCATAGTGTTCTCCCATGCTGCCCCTGAGCCCCATATTGTAAAGCTCCAAGTGTGTAGCATATAGGACAGATGGCATGATATCTTCATTATCCTTTTTGGCATGTGGCCCTAATAACTGTATGGGTGGATATGAGCAACATGTGTTATGCTGTGCCCCAGCAGGACTCCTCAGAAACCCATTCATTCATTCAAAGTGGAATGATAGCTGTTCCTCCTTTTGGGCCGCATTTCAAACGCGAATGAATCATAAAAGGAATGGATCTTCATTAACCTTCCCACAAGTCTTCATGTTGGTATGGGCCATATATGAATCACACTAACGAGGCTTAAAACATATAACTCCTGGGAGAGGTAATTGACCCTGACCTTATAATTGCCTCTAATTTAGTAGGAATAATAAAGTCTTAGTGTTCAATTAACTTAAAGGTCATTTGCAACATCCTAATGCTGCTATTAAAGCATCCATGCATTTCTCCTACACTGATGCTTATGTGGCAGATGGTTAAATCTGATGATTGTAACTAACCTCAGTCAAATAATTCAGCATCAAAACAAGAGAGGGGATAGTTAAAACTGAAGGGGGAAGGAACAGGAGTGCAAAAGTGAAACCAAATGGGTGTCAACTTGAGATAATATGGACTCATGAGGCCACACCAGAGTTCATTCTGGTGTGGCCAGGGCAAACAGGAGTGATTTCCTGTTGTTACAAGGAGGGCGCATACAACAGGAAAAAAGCCTTCCAAAAATGGGCAGGAGGCTAGTAACTTTTAAGGTCACTAAGCAGAAGGTCAAAGGGACATCTAAACAGGAGGCTTGCGATTGAGACACAACCCCCCCCCAGGGGCTGCAGCAGTGGTGGAACTCTTTGGGAGGCTGTCAGCAAAGTGGATGACCTTTCCCAAGGCCAGTGGCAGAGACAGAAGCCTTATACATGTGGCTGGCACTGGAGACGGGAAATCTGGACACTTGTATTTGACAGGGAACCAGTTAGAGACAGAAAGCAAGAAGCCAGAACTTGTTGAGTACGTAGGCTCTTCCAAAGAGTCAATAACCAGACAGGCATTGGCTGATTATATGAAATGTTGGTTCACCTTCCAGCTGAGGAGGTATGGGCTGTCCTGACCACAGAACACACGGCTGTGAAAAGCTGGTTTGGGGTTTTGTGACCAAACCAACTCTATGGGTGGTTGATGCTAGGCAGCAAAGCCTCAACAGTGGTAGGAAGTGGTGAGGCTAAGGCACTGAGCTGTGATGTTGTCAAGTGCTTGAAATAATTCTGTATAATTACAGTATATCCTTACAGCACCTGATGGTTTAGTCAATAGAGTTAATGTTTATGAGTGTAATATCCCTTTTAAGATTAATTTATTTGTATGAATAAGACTAAAAAGCTTCAGCATCTCATCTTGGGCAACATAGTACACCCCAAACTGCCCCTGATTTACCCATTGGTGTGCATGTGTAAAGCACAATATAAAATACAGTAGAAGTCCAGTCTGTTTTACTACACAGGCAGTGCCTTCCTAATGTCTTTTAGTGGAGATGACAAGAATACAGAATAAAACCAGTGTAATTTATATTTAAATAATACATAGAGAGAAAAAACACAGCAGGATTGGTTTTCCTCTTTTAAGTTGATTCTGCTACATCTGTTGTTAAATGTTTAAATCCATTTCTCAAGGGCCAGTGTATAATTGATGAAGAATATTGCATGGAGACTCATGTTGTTTTATTCCAGCTGGTAAAATGATGACTGAATGTAATCGTTGTGTCCTATCTCACTGGAGCTATTTAGGTAACCCAAAGTAACAATTAAACGGATATGGGGCATATTTTTCATTTGATTGAATTTTATGCAGTTATAAATAACTCTCAAAGAAACTGAAGCTGATTTTGAAATAAAACCTTACTTGTCATTAAGATGGAAAATTTGCCTAAGATGAGCAGGCTTTGTCTTTTTTTATTTGCCTAAATGAGGAGATAGTAATTATGTGGGTGGAGGTGAGCGAGATGATGGCAAGCATCAAGGCTGGGATGGCGCTTACATCATTGTGGTAAGGGCTCAGGGTTGGAGCTCTTTAAGGTGAGCTACCAGAGTCTGGTATCTGATGACAAAATTTCCCAGACTTTGATCCAAGTGGACTCCAGCAGACTCACAGGCGTGGAAACGAGGCTTAACAGGCTAAAGGAGGTCTGGTATTGAACAGGGTGAAGGAGCTGGTCCTGCACCACAGGGGCTGCCACCACTAATGGAGATAATGAAGTAAGTTGCTGCACTGGCAGATGCAAAAGAGTTCCTGGTAGCATACACTAGCTAAATGTTTTTAAGAAGATGGTGATGTTATAATTCATCGCTAAAATGACTCAAAAATAGAGGTATTTATAACCCCACACTGTGGCGTTACCACAGACAGCCTTTTTAGTTTCCCCTCTCACCTGGTTGCCTTATCTGATAATGTTTGAAAAGTTTTATATCACCAGGTGACTAAAATAGTGTAGACCTGCTTTGCCTAACAATGCCTAACAAACATCAGGCTGTGTTTTTCCCCTGCAGATTTAGAAAAGGTCTTCCCTGCTTTTATCTCTTAGAGACTTTGCTATTGCAATGCACTTTGGTATCAGCAGGCAAAACATCCAAAGACTGCCACTGACTCAAAACGCAGCTGCCAGACTTGTAGCACGTCCTAAAAAAAGAGATCACAGATTACATTGTACCATTCTGTGCTCACCATTACTGACTACCTGTCAGGTTTAGAAATGATTTTTAGATATTTCTGCTTGTTTCCACAGCTTTAAATGCTCTGGTTTCTGATTATACACTGATCAGGCATAAGGTTATGACCACTGGCAGGTGAAATGAATAATTCTGATTATCTCTTAATCATGGCACCTATTAGTGAGTGTGATATATTATGGAGCAAGTGAACATTTTGTCCTCAATGTAGATACGTTAGAAGCAGGAAAAATAGGGAAGTGTAAGGATTTGAGTAAGTTTAACAAGGTCCAAATTGTGATAGCTAGACGACTGGGTCAGAGCATCTCCAAAACTGCAGCTTCTGCGGGGTGTCCCCCGTCTGCAGAGGTCAGTATCTTTCAGAAGCGACCCAAGGAAGGAACAGTGGTGAACCAACAGTGACGGCTGGTCCTGTGGTCCAACCCAACAGATGAGCTACTGTAGATCAAATTGCTGAAAAAGTTCATGCTGGTTCTGATAGAAAGGTGTCAGAATACACAGTACATCACAGTTTGTTTTGTATGATGCTTCATAGCAGCAGATCAGTCAGGGTGCCCAAGCTGATCCCTGTCCACTGCCAAGAGCACCAACACTGGACACATGAGCATCAGAACTGGATCACAGCTCAATGCAAGAAGGTGGCCTGGTCTGCAGTGATGTCAGTAACGCGTTACTCTAATCTGACCACTTTATTTGGTAAAGAGTAATCTAACGAGTTACTATTTGCAATCCAGTAATCAGATTAAAGTTACTTAGCATAGTCACTGTGCGTTACTATTTTTGTCATTTTCCTCAGTAAAAAGACATATTTTTGCTTTAATCTTCTGTCTCGGGGAGTGACATCTGGCCGATGCGACAATTAAGTCCCGTTTTCAGCATGAGGACAATAACAGCACACAGCGACAAACAATGGAGGGAGGAGAAAGAGATGCGTGTTTTCTAGCTGAAATACAGGGACTATTTTGGGTTTGTGTCCGCTAAAGATGACAATATCAAGGTTCGTTGTGCACTCTGTGCTGGCGACAAATAATACCAATAATACCACTGTGACTGGCTGGGCCCCATGGGCTAAGGGCAGGTCACCATGCGCGCTCCCTTGAGCTCCCTCCTCAGGTCTGACTCCAGGGTGGGGTCCTGGTAATGCTATCCCAGGCAGCCACTTGGTGTTGGCTCTCACTGCGGTATTGTATCACTTCCTGTTCCTGTTTCGGAGCACAGTGTTTTGCTGTCTGTTAGCTGTTATATCTGTATAACTAGATTTATCTGGATAATAACATATTTTAGTGTAATCTTCACCTACTTTAAATAGCATACTCTTTGCTGAATCACCTGTATTCACATTACTCACTTTATTTGTTTTTAGAAATTCGCTAGCTTAGCTTAGCTAGTAGCTTAGCCCTTAGCCGACTCACTACCAGCATGGCTTCTTCTCCTGTCTCTCCTGCACTTTCCTGCTCTGGGTGTCACATGTTTAGTTACTCCTCGGCCTCCTTTAGCAGTAACGGTACTTGTAATAAATGTAGTCTGTTTGTAGCTCTGGAGGCCAGGCTTTCTGAACTGGAGACTCGGCTCCGCACCCTGGAAAATCCTACATCTAGCCAGGCCCCTGTAGCGGGTGCGGACCATGGTAGCTTAGCCGCCGTTAGCTCCCCCCCAGCAGATCCCGAGCAGCAGGGAAAACAGGCCAGCTGGGTGACGGTGAGGAGGAAGCGTAGTCCTAAGCAGAAGCCCCGGGTACACCACCAACCTATTCACGTCTCTAACCGTTTTTCTCCACTCGGCGACACACCCGCCGAGGAACAAACTCTGGTTATTGGTGACTCTGTTTTGAGAAACGTGAAGCTAGAGACACCGGCGACCATAGTCAAATGTCTTCCAGGGGCCAGAGCAGGCGACATTCATGGAAATTTGAAACTGCTGGCTAAGGCTAATCGTAGATTTGGTAAGATCGTTATTCACGTCGGCAGTAATGACACCCGGTTACGCCAATCGGAGGTCACTAAAATTAATATTGACTCGGTGTGTAACTTTGCAAGAACGATGTCGGACTCCGTAGTTTTCTCTGGGCCCCTCCCCAATCAGACCAGGAGCGACATGTTTAGCCGCATGTTCTCCTTGAATCGCTGGCTGTCTGAGTGGTGTCCAAAAAACGACGTGGGCTTCATAGATAATTGGCAAAGTTTCTGGGGAAAACCTGGTCTTGTTAGGAGAGACGGCATCCATCCCACTTTGGATGGAGCAGCTCTCATTTCTAGAAATCTGGCCAAATTTATTAACCCTCCTAAAAACTGACTACCCAGGGTTGAGACCAGGAAGCAGAGTTGCAGTCTTACACGCCTCTCTGCAGCTTCTCTCCTCCTGCCATCCCCCCAAAACCCCATCCCCATAGAGTCGGTGCCTGCTCCCAGACCACCAAAAACCAAAGCTAAAATCAGCAAAAAGCTATTTAAGCATAAAAATTCAAAAACAATAAATAATATAGCTTCATCAACTGCACCAAAGAATAAAACAATTAAATGTGGATTGTTAAACATTAGGTCTCTCTCTTCCAAGTCCCTATTAGTAAATGATTTAATAATTGATCAACGTATTGATTTATTCTGCCTTACAGAAACCTGGTTACAGCAGGATGAATATGTTAGTTTAAATGAATCAACACCCCCGAGTCACAGTAACTGTCAGAATGCTCGAAGCACAGGTCGAGGAGGAGGATTAGCTGCAATCTTCAATTCCAGCTTATTAATTAATCAGAGACCCAGACAAAGTTTTCATTCTTTTGAAAGCCTGACTCTTAGTCTTGTCCATCCTAATTGGGAAAATCAAAAACCTGTTTTATTTGTTATTATCTATCGTCCACCTGGTCCTTACTCAGAGTTTCTGTCTGATTTCTCAGACTTTTTATCTGATTTAGTGCTCAGTTCAGATAAAATAATTATAGTGGGTGATTTCAACATCCATGTAGACGCTGAGAATGACAGCCTCAACACTGCATTTAATCTATTGTTAGATTCAATTGGCTTCTCTCAAAATGTAAAGGAGCCCACCCACCACTTTAATCATACTCTGGATCTTGTCCTAACATATGGCATAGAAACTGAAGACTTAACAGTATTCCCTGAAAGCCCCCTCCTGTCTGATCATTTCTTAGTAACATTTACATTTACTTTAATGGATTACACAGCAGTAGGGAATAAGTTTAATTACAGTAGAAGTCTTTCTGAAAGTGCTGTAACTAAGTTTAAGGATCTAATTCCTTCATTGTTATGCTCTTCAGTGCCATGTGCCAACACAGTGCAGAGCAGCTACCTAAACTCTGCTCCCAGTGAGGTTGATTATCTCGTCAATAGTTTTACATCCTCACTGCGTATAACTTTGGATACTGTGGCTCCTCTGAAAAGGAAAGCTTCAAATCAGAAGTGCCTGACTCCGTGGTATAATTCACAAACGCACAGCTTAAAGCAGATAACCCGAAAGCTGGAGAGGGAATGGCGTCTCACTAAATTAGAAGATGCTCATTTAGCCTGGAAAAAGAGTTTGTTGCTCTATAAAAAAGCCCTCCGTAAAGCTAGGACATCTTACTATTCATCATTAATTGAAGAAAATAAGAACAACCCCAGGTTTATTTTCAGCACTGTAGCCAGGCTGACAAAGAGTCAGAGCTCTGTAGAGCCGAGTATTCCTTTCACGTTAACTAGTAGTGACTTCATGGATTTCTTTACAAATAAAATTTTAGACATTCGAGAAAAAATTATTCATAACCATCTCAAAGATTATTCTTCATGTTCGGCTGCTTTCAGCACTGCTGGTATTTGTTTAGACTCTTTCGCTCCAGTTGATCTTTCAGAGTTAACTTCAATAGTTACTTCCTCCAAACCAGCAACATGTTTGTTAGATCCCATTCCTACTAGACTGTTCAAAGAAGTCTTTCCAATTATTGATGCTTCAATCTTAAAAATGATCAATCAGTCTTTATTAGTTGGCTATGTACCACAGACCTTCAAGGTGGCTGTAATTAAACCTCTGCTTAAAAAGCCATCACTTGACCCAGCTGTCTTAGCTAATTATAGGCCAATCTCCAACCTTCCTTTTCTCTCAAAGATTCTTGAAAGAGTAGTTGTAAAACAGCTAACTGATCATCTGCAGAGGAACGGTTTATTTGAAGAGTTTCAGTCAGGTTTCAGAATTCATCACAGTACAGAAACAGCATTAGTGAAGGTTACAAATGATCTTCTTAGAGCCTCTGACAGTGGACTCATCTCTGTTCTTGTCCTGTTGGACCTCAGTGCAGCTTTTGATACTGTTGACCATAACATTTTATTACAGAGATTAGAGCTTGCTATAGGTATTAAAGGTACTGCACTGCAGTGGTTTGAATCATATTTATCTCATAGACTCCAATTTGTTCATGTAAATGGGGAGTCTTCTTCAGACAGTAAGGTTAATTATGGAGTTCCACAGGGTTCTGTGCTAGGACCAATTTTATTTACATTATACATGCTTCCCTTAGGCAGTATTATTAGAAAGCACTGCATCAATTTTCATTGTTATGCAGATGATACTCAGCTTTACCTATCAATGAAGCCAGATGACACACATCAATTAGTTAAACTGCAGGAATGTCTTAAAGATATTAAGGCCTGGATGACCTCTAATTTCCTGCTTCTAAATTCAGATAAAACTGAAATTCTTGTTCTCGGCCCCACAAATCTTAGAAACACGGTGTCTAACCAGATACTTACTCTGGATGGCATTACTTTGGCCTCCAGTAACACTGTGAGAAATCTTGGAGTCATTTTTGACCAGGATATGTCCTTCAATGCACATATTAAACAAATATGTAGGACCGCTTTTTTGCATTTGCGCAATATTTCTAAAATTAGAAACATCCTTTCTCAGAGTGATGCTGAAAAGCTCATTCATGCATTTATTACTTCTAGGCTGGATTATTGTAATTCATTATTATCAGGCTGTCCTAAAAGCTTTCTGAAAAGCCTTCAGCTGATCCAAAATGCTGCAGCTAGAGTACTGACAGGGACTAGAAAGAGAGAGCATATTTCTCCCATATTGGCTTCTCTTCATTGGCTCCCTGTTAAATCTAGAATAGAATTTAAAATTCTTCTCCTCACATACAAGGTCTTGAATAATCAGGCACCATCTTATCTCAAAGACCTCATAGTACCATATCACCCCAACAGAGCACTTCGCTCTCAGACTGCTGGCTTACTTGTGGTTCCTAGGATACTTAAGAGTAGAATGGGAGGCAGAGCCTTCAGCTTTCAGGCGCCTCTTCTGTGGAACCAGCTTCCAGCTTGGATTCGGGAGACAGACACCCTCTCTATTTTTAAGATTAGGCTTAAAACTTTCCTTTATGATAAAGCTTATAGTTAGGGCTGGATCAGGTGACCCTGAACCATCCCTTAGTTATGCTGCTATAGGCCTAGTCTGCTGGGGGGTTCACATAATGCACTGTTTCTCATTCACCTTATTTACTTTGTTTATACTCCACTCTGCATTTAATCATTAATTGATATTAATCTCTGGCTCTCTTCCACAGTTCTCTTCCCTCAGCCCAACCGGTCGCGGCAGATGACTGCCCCTCCCTGAGCCTGGTTCTGCTGGAGGTTTCTTCCTGTTAAAAGGGAGTTTTTCCTTTCCACTGTCGCCAAGTGCTTGCTCATAGGGGGTCGTTTTGACTGTTGGGTTTTCTCTGTATTATTGTAGGGTCTTTACCCACAATACAAAGCGCCTTGAGGCGACAGTTTGTTGTGATTTGGCGCTATATAAATAAAATTGAATTGAATTGAATTGAATAAACTGGTCCCTGGGTCTGTTCTCCACAGGGATTGTCTGAATCTCTCTTCATCTGACCATTCATCCAGGACCAGTTTTCCTTGGGAGACCTTCTCTCACTCACTCATCCACTTTAATCCATGAGGGACATAAGACCTCAGCCATCTTTCTCCACACTGTTCTGTCCTTGGCCATTGTTTTTTCTTGACCCCACCTGATGCTGATGTCTGCCAGCTTGGCCATGACTGCGCAACGCCATGTTGTCTTTGGGCATCAAGGTTTTCTTTTTCTTTTCTTTTTCATACTGTTAAGCCAGCCCTCTAAATCTAAACTACATCCAAAAAAACAATCAAAGTAAAAACAACCAGAAGTAGTATGGTTTTTCTGTGGCCAACGTAATAGAGGGGAAGCCATAAGTTCTAAACTGTATATCACATCTCAAAATATGTTCTATCATAGCTTAACCGGGTTAAGTTACCGTGATGTCACCAATTTTTTTCAGGAGTCACATTTTGAAGGCTCGACCATGGAGTTATACACTAATCAAAACAAGTGACACAAGCCTCCACAAACTGTCCAGTTGCCACACATATAAATACCAGCCAATGAGTGCTAAGTAACTGATTAATAAAAAAAAAAAAAAATTCAAAACTGAAAGACATGCTTCCAGGATGAACTTTATGATAAAGCAGGTCGTATTTGCTTTTTTTTTTTTAAATTAGCAGAGATGGAACACTTGTAGCCTGTACCCTGCATAAGCTGGAAAACATGCCTTCAAATCTGTTATGATGGAGAAAATTAGCAAAAGTGAACCAAACAATTTTTTGTTGTTGTTGTTGTTTTGTTTTGTTTTTTAATAGTTTTTGGAGCCAGCCTCAAGTGTGCATTATAGAAACTAGTTTTTGGCAATTTTGCACTGGCTTCATGTTTCAGCCCTGGTATTTGCTGCTTGTAAGAAAGTAATGATCCACATCCAGTCTCAGCACAGTGAAGTTTGAAACAATGGCTTTCTGGTTCACTGTATATTAACATTCCTCATAGAAGCAGCAGTGCACAGTAAGAAAATACAAGACTAAAATATCTTCTGCATGTATGAATGTGCAGTGATGTGAATATTTTATCATGTGGTGTACACAATTATTTTTTTCTAAGTTCTTACATAAGTTGGGTAGATGTGTAACTAGCTAGGCTAATGGTTATATTCTTCTTTAACAATGGTTTCTTTTGGTATTTCTAATCTGACTCTTAATCTCCTCTCTCTGTCTCTCTTCCCTTTTGCTCTCTCAGGGGGCTTGTAAAGCATTGAGTCCAATTTCATACACCTGTTTCCTTCTTTTTATTACCCTGATCTTCCTTTTTTTCTTTGCTTTTCCTGTTTCTCAATCTCACTTTCCCTCCCCTTCATCACACAACTTGTAGCAGTGGTAATAGCCCAGAATACTGACAAAAAAATAATCTTTTCTGTTACAAATGTTCACTGCATGATGCACAGTGACCTTATGCTCGGGAGCAATGGTAGAAAATGGGAAAGTGAATGGCTGGAAGAGGCTGTGTCTGATATCCTAGGGAGCAAGATGATGCCACAGAGGACTAATCCAGAAACTGGTCAACTGTTAATACGTATCCACCAATAAACATTGTGGGAGAAAAATGTAATAATGGTTAAGACAGCTTATTAGTCTGTAGACATAATCTAGACATTATCTGGCATATTACGCATCAGATAGATTAATCATGGTTATTATATTTGTGGGTGAATGTTTGGTTGCATGTAGAATTGCACACAGCTTTTGATGGAGATTTTTTTAAAGATCTGATGGTTTCACTAGCACAGCTGTTTTTCCCAACATATATGTTTCTACAACAAAGGACTGAACTCAAAGTCCCTGAGGTCGGTATATGTACACCACATGACTCCATAATGAGGTATTTGCCCTGTGTTTGACTGCAGAAGGGTAGAATCTGGGATGTATAAATTTAACAGCTGTGGATCATCAGCAGTCAGGTTTAAACTGTTTATCCCCAGCCAGCTGAGTCTGTCTTCAGAAAGAAAGCAGGTTTCAAAGTTGTTTGGCAAGCTTTGGATTTCTGAGATGTACAGTAAAGTGTTGGCAAAAGGAATGCTTACCCAGGCTGTATTTTTAGATTATTTCTTTTGCCAGCTAACTTGATGGTTCTTTTGGACTAACAATGGGCTTTGATTTGTGCTTCATTTCTTGGCTTGCCAATTAAGTTGATGTGCCCACAAACAGACTGAACAGGAAAGGACTTTACAACAGAACTGGCTTGTGGACCCACTGATTTGCCAACTGCCCTAGAATCCCTCTGGTGCATTACTACTGTATCTAGACAAGAACTCAAAGTTTTTGTCTGTTTTTTGTATATATAAGTAATATTTCATGTTTTTCTTCCCCTTTATTTTTAGGGAACATAAAAAAAAAACAGTACAGTAATTGCTTTCTGTCATGTATATATACACTAGTCAAAAAAAAAAGTAACACAAGTTTGTATTTTAAACAGATTTTATAGACCATCACCTTGTATATGGGTATATTCAAGGTGATGTAAGTAGTCACCAATCTGCATATGAGCAGGAAGAGTTTTGCTTTCCATTCCAGTGTATAGCTGTGGTCATTGGCTGTGGCTGCCTCTGATGAACACCTTGACTCAGCATGTCCCGGGCATGTGCAGTAGGAGACATATCAGGACTAAATGCTGGCCAAGGAACTGTCTGGATATGCTCCTGATACAAACGAGCCTAAATAATCTGTGAGTGTGTGGGCACTGTCCAACTGCTAGGTGAGGTGCTACCACAAAAACAGTGTTGTTTCTGAAGTGGATGCTGTTCAATGTGTTGAAGAAATTCTCCACTGACAAAGTCTTTGTAAATAACATAAAGTTTATTATAGAAAAACAATGTCAATACAAATACTCTGGAGTTGTATTGAGGCTCCTGCCAGAGAAAAGAAAGTTTCTGCTAATATACCACGAAGCATCCTGTTTTCTGATGCCCATGTTCCTGACATCTGTGTCCTGACTTCCCCTGCAGGACTGGCTGGCACCAGCCCCAACACAAAGAAATTCTTACCTGTACATTATCCTTAGCTTTTTGGAACTGAACATATGTAATCAGGAAACTTCTGGCCCTGGTCTTGTGAGCCAGGAAAGGCTCCTTATCCCTCAGTGTCCTTTCTCAGCAAAACAGCAAAAACACAGAGAAATTACACAAATGTCATGCACAAGATATTTCAATGGCACACTTAAAGGTTGGAGCACCTCTTCTCAGTACCTCTGTCCAGTGGATTTACACCAAGAATCAGACCAGCAATGGTGCTCTCATGACAGTTTCATGGCATGAAACCAATCAGCCAGAACTGAAAATTAGTCAGAATATGTTTTCTAAGAAATTAAAATGATGTACTGAGAAATGGATTCAAAACAAAGGATGAAAATGTGTTTAATGATATAAAAACTAAATTGTAAGAAATAGTAATAGACTATAATTGAGAAATGTTTGTTCGGTTTGATTGTGTTTCATCATGTCTTTGTTGTAATAACTCTTTTTGGCAATAAATCTTATGGTGCCACATTTGTAAGGCAAATGAATTTGTGGGATGAGCAGCAGAGTTGAGTATGTGGGTTGCGCCCATGAAACACTTGCCAAATCTTTTCTGACGATGCCAAACAGCTTATTCTGCTGTTGTGAGCTTCTGGTACCATCACTGGAGGCAATCTCAATGCAGAGAGATATCGACATGAGATTCTGCAACCAGTGACAATCCCACAGATTTTAACTACTCATAGATGTCATTCCTGTCACTGGAACTACAGGTGCTGGTCATAAAATTAGAATATCATAAAAAAGTTGATTTATTTCAGTAATTCCATTCAAAAAGTAAAACTTGTATATTATGTTCATTCATTACATACAGACTTATATATTTCAAATTTTTATTTATTTTAATTTTGATGATTATAACTGCTGAAACCCATGTCTGCATACGTCTGTGTGTGGTGGTTCTTGAAGCACTGACTCCAGCTGCAGTCCACTCTTTGTGAATCTCCCCCACATTTTTGAATGGGTTTGGTTTCACAATCCTCTCCATGGTGCAGTTATCCCTATTGCTTGTACACTTTTTTCTACTACATCTTTTACTTCCCTTCACCTCTCTATTAATGTGCTTGGACACAGAGCTCTGTGAACAGCCAGCCTCTTTAGCAATGACCTTTTGTGTTTTGACCTCCTTGTCCAAGGTGTCAAAGGTCATCTTTTAGACAACTGTCAAGTCAGCAGTCTTCCCCATGATTGTGTGCCTACAGAACTAGACTGAGACCATTTAAATGCCTTTGCAGGTGTTTTGAGTTAATTAGCTGATTAGAGTGTGGCACCACGTGTCATCTGAAATATATCAGTCTGTGTGTAATGAATGAATATAAGGCTACGTTCACACTGCAGCCCGTAGTGACCCAAATCCGATTTTTTCACTCTCATGCGACCTGTATCCGATCTTTTAATGCCAGTCTGAACAACACAGATCGGATTTTTTCAAATGCGACCCAGGCCACTTGGATATGTGGTCCTAAATCCGATACGTATCCGATCTTTTCAAATGCGACCTGTGTGTGTACGGCCAGGTTGCATTTATCCGACGTGCACGTCATTAATACTCGACAAACGTCACTATTCTGCATCCCATTACACGGACGCGGGATGCGGGAAGGAAAACTTCCGCAAACATTGAGCGTGCTCACTACATGTGACGTTATCGCGTCCTCTACTGCACATGCAGGACACTTTCAGGTTCGTCTGCTGTTCACACACAGATCACATCCAAGTCGCATATATTGGGAAATGTGAACGACCGCACAAAAAAATCAGATTTCATAAAAAATCGGAATTGGGTCGCTTCAGGCTGCAGTGTGAACGTAGCCTAATATACAAGTTTCACTTTTTGAATGGAATTACTGAAATAAATCAACTTTTTCGTGATATTCTAATTTTATGACAAGCACCTGTATTTTACCAGTGCACTTGCAGCAGTGGTCGTACTGAGTCAAAATAAACTACAAAGAAATGCACTGTTACCTCATATTTTAGAAGCTTTTGTTAAAAGTTACAAAGGCCCATGGTTCTATAAAATTACTGAGACTTTAAAAGAAAAACTTTTTAAAACAACTTTAAAAGAGTGATGTCAATAGCAGGTGCACATTGGTTTGAGTATCACAAACAAGTGAAAGCTGTAAATGAACGACAGATAGACTGAAGCACTGTTTATTCTCGATGTTTCCTTGGAATCTGTCTCCAATAAAAAAATGAAAATAATAGATTCTTTACCACAGGTACTAATGAATTTTAAAAATCTGATTCAGGCTTTGAGAAATACTGATACAAGGCCATTTTTTAATAACACCTGAGTTTTTCCATGCCATTCTTTGAAAACTCCTTTACAGTTTTTCACTTTTTACAGCCTTGAAACTCTTTTTGATCAAAAGCATGGCTGAGCTATTCATGGTGCTTAAAAGACAGTGACTGTTGCTATTTATGGTAGCCCTCTATACAAAAGTTTTGAATTAGACAAAAGGCAACTCAAGACATGTACACATTCCTACATGCATCTGATCCTCACAGGAATGTCTTGGACAAACAACACATATATTATTTTTAATTTGGATGTTGTCACATTGACATAACCTGCAAAGCCCTGTTTTGAACCTTTAATTCAACCAGAGCCAATCTATGAGAGCCATTCAATTTCTTATTAAACCCACTGTACAGAAGTCCACAGTGACTAGGAGTAAATAGACCTAAATGGCTAAAATAATAATTTGCACCTGCGTCTAGATTAAAAAGGCCATTTCTTCATTTTAGTTTTCAAAAACACATTTTCAATAATTTGTACTGAAAGAAAACAATTCTTGTTTTCTTTCAGGGCAGAAACAAACAGGTTCCAGATGAAGGCCAGAGTCAGACAGAATTGAAAAACACTGTTCAAACATCTTTAAACACAATTATTTACGCAGGCGGCGCAGGTTCGAGTCCCGGCCTGTCGCCAGTTTGCCCACGTGTCTTCCCCCCATTTCCTGTCTTTCTCCACTATGGATAAAAAAGCTGCTATGGCTAAAAATGAAAAAAAAAAACAAACACAAGTATTTACAACATAATAGCAGAATATCACCATTTTTATTGATTTCTACCAGAAAATGCACCACAAGTGGCATTGCACTGTCTCAAAAAGGCTTTTTGGACAGTTTGTTTGCAGTTCACTAGTCTTAGGACATCTGAATAACCCACACTCCCACACTGGTTTGGTGAATCATGCAGTAGTATCAAATGAGTCTGGATGGTACCGCCTTAAGTGCTGAACACGTCTCATCTGTCTCCCAGTGATTGCTGGAACTCCATCAGCTCAAATGGGCACAATTTTCTTCAGATTCAATCATCTGTCTCTCAGCAAATGCTTGATAGCCACACATATGTTCTCCCCTTTTTGTCTGGTGATCAACCTGCCGGGTCTTTGAGAAAAAGACCCAGCAGAACAAAAACTTTTTACCCAACCATGTCCAGTCAATTTTCATGAAACTCAATGTACTCTTCAAATACAGCAAGATATTGGCAAGATATGAAATTATTTAGTTTGATAAATGTTCCCACTTGGTTAAACTTCATGTTTTGACTTTGATGTTGTTGCTGTAGTTTTTCAGTAGGTATAAAAGTCTTGAGGCACCCCTTATTTTCTTATATTTTTTCAGGAAAATAAGAAATAGGTGCAGTGATTTATTTAACTGTATTTATCTCTATTATTTGATATATAGTACAGGCAAAAACAGAGCTTACACAATACTAATGAACTTGAAAGTCGATATTTGGTATGACTATCAGAACAAAATCTGACAGCACTTTTCTGCATTTATAATTCCATTAATTTGGAAAAGATCTCAAGCTGATAGTAACAAAGTGCCTAAAAATTTAAAGATAATTTTAAAATTGGTTCTTTGCTAAGCTGTCTGTCATGTACAGACACAACACATAAGAGACAATTTGAGTTAGCCATCTTTTTATGCTTCACATTCAAAAGTCAGTGTTAAATGGCTTAACATGCAAAAAAAACATTTCTCTGAAAATAGTCAGGTGCACAGTCAGGGACTTGAATGTAAATGCAGCCAATGTCTAAAGAAAAACTTTGAAAGACCTTCAGAAAGCCTGAAAAACTATTGCTCAAAACCACTTTAAATAATACAAGAAATTCTGGCTCATTGGAAATAAAATATAAAGAAATGAAGGGTGGCTCAAGACTTTTTGCAGCCTTTTTCACTCATAGATATACTGTAGGTATTTTTTACATGCAAAATCATTAGTGTAGATTTCCAGCCAATGGGATGGTTTTCAGGTCAGTTTAATATTGTTGGCGCAGCTCTTGCTTCATTGACCCATAGTATAGTATAATTTAATCGTTATAATATACTTGTGCTCCTGCTGAACTAATTAAGTAATTAATTTTACACAATTTTTTGCCATATTTAGAAATCTATGAAAACAGTACCTGCTACTAAACATGCATCTCTTTTAGCACTCCAACTCGAATAAGACTGACAAGACTTTATAGAAAAATAAAAACAAAAAACATTTGAAGTAAGGCATACCTTAGCTTTGTTATTTTTGTTCCTCTTTTTTTTATATTTTCCATCAAAATCTTATTACTTTCTCTCAAATAATGGACTTCATTATTTACACTTCAGTATTTTGAGTGCATAAGTGCTCCACACTACATGGCTACATAAAGTGCTTTAGGAGTACCAGAAAGAATTACTCATAACACTTCTCACTCTTAATGATTGCTGGCTAGGTGTTCGAAAGTGAGAGATGACAGCATCATTTTTAGCCAGATGTCATCAACAACTATGATGGTGCTAGCAAGCTAGCTAGCTAATAGTGGCAGATTTTTATCAAGCATTGCTAATAAAACCACGTTATACTGCTAATAAAGTAACACCTTAGGGGGCAAAGTGATGTGGAAGCAAATGGCTTTAAATATGCCTATGCATAGATAATTGAATTTTTTTTTTTTTTTTTTGTTCAGCTCGTTAACAATATGAAGACTAGCATATCAATGACACACATTAAAAACTATGTCAAGCAGAATATGACTATATTTCAGCCCTAACAACCAGTACATAGGTTAACTGTTATATTCTGTTCATGAGCATCTCATCTTCCACAGAATGAAATAATTAAACAATAAACAGACACATTTTAGCAAAAATCTTTAGCATCGCAACATATTTGCAAGACTTTTTCTGATTATGATGTTGTAGGAAACAGTCCAACGCCATGACAGCAGGTCACACAGAAAAGAATCTCCTCTCCTGTTTAGCTCGATTAGAAATGTTTTGTTATGACACCGACTACACTGTGTTTTTCACTGTGTATATTTTTCCCCAGTGTCGGGATCTTCTTTTATAGTGACATTTCAGCTTAGATAAGATGTACTGTGTGTACCTATTGATGAGCTGACAGTAACTTGACAAATAATATCTTATGATAAAATTATTCAAGTTCATTGCTGCCCCATTTTACCAGTACTTTTACAGTTCTTGTACACAGAATATTGAAATTCTTATGGGGCAGCCCAGACACAGAAATTGATTTGCCTCGAGACAACATCTACCTTCGCCTGTTGAAAACGGCATGTTTCCATGTCTGTTCTAGAGTGTTATTCACCATAGACATCGGCAATGAAAGGAATGTTTTATGTGATTGGTAAAAAAAAAAAAATAAAAATAAGCTTTTACATGGGAGGTTTGATTAAGCCCCTAAAAACAACTTCCAGTATTTCATATCTAACCTGAAATGTACCACCTATCTGCAGTATATTAGCTGTGACCTTTCTGGATGTACTAACAAGGCAACCAGGCTGCAATGAGTTGTCAGCAATGCAGTGCTAAAGCCTAATCACCCACAGTAACCTTAGCAAGAAAGAAAAACAGGGAATCTGCAAAAATAATGAATCTGCCTGATCACTCTGGGGGCTGCAGCAGCTTAGAGTCTCTTCAAATGGATGAATGGGACTCAGAACTATTAGTCAGCAAACACCTGCTCTGCTGAAGTGTCCTTGAGCAAGCTGCAGAGTCAAAACATGCTCCAATGAAGACTTTCTGAACCTCAGTGTCCCTATAGTGGAGAATGTGTTATTGGAAGTTTTTCTTTACATGCCTCAACTGCATGCAGGTGTAAATAAAAGATCATTTTGGAGTCAAGCAACTGATAGGTTAATATCAAGAAAGAGAGAAAGAGCAAGTGAAATAGAGATAGATTGGGGCATATGAACTAACCAGCCAGCATTACTGCTGACCTTTCCCAGCGGCTGGGCAGAGCCAGCCAGGGCTAACGCAGGGACTGCTGGTACTCCACTAAATGCTAGCATGTCACAACCTATCTCATCAAATTCTTAATTCAACCTTTCCTCTGCCTTAATGTGCTCTGGATGTAATAAGCAATATCTTTATAGTGCAAAAAAGGCCAACATACCAACAAAGGTTTGTGTGTGAGAATATGAGTGTTTAGTGTGTATGTTTCACTCCTGCAATGGTAATAATCTCACATACAGAAAGGATATGAAATAATATCACCAAAGGAGGTTGATGTTTAAAATAATAATAATAGCAAGCACCTAGCCTTTGACCTGTTGTAGCATGAACAGCAGTTGTGTTTGTATAACAACAACATGACTTAGTTCCAAAAAATCAAATTATTTTTTCTTGTCTTTTAGCTTCAGAGATGAAGAAACAATGTAATAACAAAACCTAGCTAACTGCACACACTGCTTCACTAGGATTTATATGGTGGCTTGTGACCGGGACATCTAAACACAAAGCCATGATGTCTATGGCTTAATTACCAAATTAATCTTTACCATTAATAAATCTTTCATGGTTGCAAATGTCACAAGTTTAATGTTTCTTATCTGCAAGTTTTCTTTCTATGTTGTAAGAAATGACTACTGACTACTGAAAGATGACTACTGATTTATTTTATAATTCAGCTCAATACATAATTACATACATTATACATAAATCCCTTTGATATTGATATTTTTGAAACATCAAAGAATCAAAGAGAACAACAATAATATAATATAAATGTAATTTGATTTTTTTTCTCAAGATGCTTATTTATAAAAATGAGCTACGCTAACAATCCATTTGCTAATGCTAATAGCTGTTTTCAGTGAGTTTTTTTTGTGCTAATTTCTTGCTTTCTTCTTGCCTCCAGACTCTGAGCTCTTTTCTCAATAAGCATGCTTGTGTGTTCTTGAGGGCTTGTGAATGTCATCAGTCGCAGCCCAATAAACATTCCAATTCAAAGTACACAGACCGAAAACTGGTCAGACATTTTTGGAGATATTAATTTCCACTAGTGTTAACAGCCAGCTTACCTTGCCAGCTGACCAAACAGTCTGGGCTCATGACACCTGCTGAGAATGGCCCTTGTCAGTGGAGGTTAAACCCGAGATATAATTCACTTAGGTTCTATCTAATGGGTAATGTTTGGTTTATTTCAGTGTTGTTCTGGAAGAAATCCCTTTGGCTGGGATTAAAGTTAAGCTTCATAACTGGATAATCATTTAATGTCTTACTAGAGCCTCTGTCAGCATATTTTGAACAGAATAGTTTACTCATCTTTATTCCCTGACAAATAAATATATTATCTTTGTTTAAACAGCTTAGTTTGAATTAAAACTAACAATAAAATATATGAATATACTAAATGAAGCTTATGCATAAGTTCAGTAAGGAAGATCTGTAATCACTCATCTGCTTTCCCGGGTGTTTGGCTCCAAGTTTATTCATCACTTCCATTTGCACATGCTGTCAAACTCAAGAGTTGACATCATTGCTCTAAGTCCAGCCATTCCCAAAGCCATGAGCGCTGTGGGATTTTCTTGTTCTTAAAAACAAGAAAATCCCACGGGGCTTTGGGAAACACTGCTCTAGTCCAATCATCTTTCTGTCTGCCTTCTTCAAGCCAATCAGCCTCCACTCTGTGTGCTATAAATCTCACCGCTAACCTGTCAGTCTCCCTGGCAGACTCATTCATGCAATCCACCACCTCCCCATCTTCACCTCACCCAAGTCACTCAGAGCTCCATTAAAGCCTCCATCTTTATTTCCACTGCCAGTGTCTAGACTCTGGGGGGGTCCTGTCCTAATTCCTATCCCCACTGGGATTCCATTCTGCAATCATGGGTCATGGGAGTCTAATTGCCAAATAGCTAAACTGAAATCTTCTCAATAAATCATGTTCAATTCTTTCTAATGAGCTCTCCTTATTGAATCATAGTTAGTGAATATTGCACCTGTACAAACAGGAGGGGTTGTGGGATTGTTATTATATGTAAAAACACTTTTAAGTGTAAATCTATTATTTGATAATTTGATAATTGAGCATGGGTTCTAATAATACTGTATCTTGTAGTAATTTATCTAGCACCAGCTTCACATTCTTACCATAACATTAAAGTCTTGAAATATTTTATCTTGTCCCTCCCCATCAAATCTGTATTTCGTGTTATTATAAATCATTTAGTAAATATTATCAACGGCAGTGCTTTACAGACTGGCATTTTCCTGTTTCTCTCAAATGTGCTGTAACTGCATTGCTACTCAAGAAAAATAACTTCATTCCATTGGTAATTAATACTTACAGACATATTTCTAATCGTTCTTTCCTCAGCAAAATCCTTGAACTGAATGAACAAGTGAATGAATACGTTTGGACTCACAGTATTTATGAAAAGTACCAGCCAGGTTTCAGAACCCGTCATAGCACAAAAAAGCCATCAGTGACCTGAAGATCAGCAGCTTGGTACTGTCGTGAAGAATCCTATTATATCATTCTTATGCAGATGATACACAGTTGTACAGTTGTTGGTCCTAAAAGTCAGATAGAAAATGTGTTCATATTTATAATCTCTTCCTCTGAAACAAAGTGAGCAAGTCAGGAATCCTGGCATTATTTTGGACAGTTGGATAGCTTGTGGCAGAACTGCTTTCAACCACTTAAAAATATATTTAAAACATTCTTATGCCAAACTGACTCTGAGGTCCATGCATTCATATAAAGCAGGTTAGACTATTAAACAGTCTATTTGCAGGATTATTCAAATCTTCAGTCAGACGACTTCAACTTGTTCAGAATATATACGTGTGGAAATTTGAACATATTACCCCAGTATTGAAGTCACTTTACTGGCGTCCAGTTCAATACAGAATTACCTTTAAAATCCTTCTGTTAGTTCATAAAACTCTCAATGGTTTGGCTCCCCAGTACATCTGTGACTTGCTTAGTGTCTATAACCCAATTATACTCAGGTCAGCAGGTGCAGATGTTTTAACTGTTCTTAGATCTAAGTGTGCTGAGGGTGCTTTCAGTTACTGCAGTGCTGTTCTCTGGAACAAACTGCCTGCTAACCAGAGATAAATTACAACTGTGTTTACATTCATAAACATACCCAAAACCTTTTTATTCTCACAGGCTTACACTTAAGGCTGGTCTTAATGCTTTGTAGACCTGAACAGGTTTTTATGTTTCTTTTATGGTAAAAGATTATGTGTAATGAAACGTGCTTTAGAAACACAGCTGACACTGATGTAAATAAGACTAAAGGCTGCGAGGCGTCCACTAGATCTAAAGATAAGAGTAAAAAATAGTGGTCAACACTTCTAATTCATAACGTTATTGTGTTTACAGTATATGTATGCTACTGAAATGTTACAATTCAGTAGTGCTGCATCCTCCCTGGACTCCTAAGTGAATTTGCCAAGCACAAAATAACAAACTTGGTGTACTTGGTATTGAAAAATGTCCTAAATACTAATTTGATTAGCTAATTTAGGCTACTCATTCCACTTGTTTTCAGTATCTTCTGCTAAGCTAACATGCTGTCCATGCTTAAGTATGCTAGCAGTTTTTCTGTGCTTCCAGCTTCTTTGTTCTACAGTAACAATCTGTTTATATTAAACTATGCTATGCTCACACCTTCATGTTCCTTTATGCTAAGCTAACAGTATGTTTTTGCTAGGCTCCACAACAGCTTCCTCTGGTATTGCAAAGCAAGTGTAAAACAGGGTATTTTAGGGTATCTTAACTCATGTATATACTCATATATGATTATTCTACATACATACTTCTTCAGGCATACTTTGAAGTCCAATATAAATTTTTGCTAGGTTGTTGGTGAGCCTGACTTTTTTTATTTATTTTCATTTGTGTGGCTTGTATGTCTTATTTATTTGACTTTTGCATTACTTCAGATCCTCAAAAGATAAAATAAAAATATATGCTTGTAATATATGCTTGTAATGACTTTTGTGAAACAAACATTTAACTAATCAAAGATGTGAACATTTCTGCAGCAGGACATATATGATTTTATCCAAGTTGTACCACAAAATTATTTTTGAAATAGAAGGCTGTTCAGTTATTGGGCACTTAGATATGATGTCACTGCTTTGTGATAAATGCTAATTTAAAATTGATTTTGTGCTCATACAGCATAAGCAGAATTTGTGTCGGCAACACACATTATTCTGCAGGTTGGAACTCTTCATAGAATTAGTTTATTTTTCTCTGGCAGTTACACTTATTATCACACAAGTATGCACACAAAATGCAAATGCCAAGCCACTTTTTGTGCAATGATGAGTAGAGGGCATTTAATGGCTACTGAAAAAAATATATCAGATGTGAATCTTTTCAGCAGGTTACTGAGTGTTTCTAAACAAATAAATGACATCAGATGGAGAGTAGGGGAAAAAAGAGAGGGGTCGATGACAATGAAGACAATCGTCAGAACACCACAACTGTTTAGGCTCAGTCTCCTTTAGTTTAACATTTACACGGCAACAGACAAGAAAGTAAGTTCTGTAGTTTAAGCTACTAAAATGTGGTTGGAGCCTATCTCAGCTGTCATGAGACAGGAGATGGGGTACACCCCTGACAGTCCATTGTAGAGAGACAGAAAACCATTCACACCAACAGCCAATTTAGAATCACCAGTTAACCTAACATGCACAACTTTGGACTGTGAGAGGAAGCCAGGGTACCTAGGAGGAGTCCACACGAGGGGGCCCCAGCCAGCCAGTGTATTTAAACACAGGACCTCTTCTGTTTTGCTTTTAGAATAGAATCGAATAGAATTTCCACCAAATCATGGTGGAGGGGTTTGTGTGTCTCAGTGATTCCACAGGCTATATTTTTGTTTGTTTGTTTTTTTGGGGGGGTGCCTCCCAAGGTAAAATGGTCCAGGGTGGGGGGCCAGATGCAGAGTGATTCACAAAACTCCTATGAGGGACCAGTTCACTCTGCCTGGTAGATGGTTATTGGGACCCCACTATGGAGCCAGGCCTCGTGGGAGAGTGTCTGGTGGATGGGCCTCAGGCCATGGGGCCTGGTTGGGTGCAGCCTCAAGAAAAAATGTGAGCTCACCACTAGCATGAGTTGCTGTAGGGATCAGGTGTAAAGTGTGTTGGTCCACAGTCAAGGCCTTGGCGGTCTGATCCCTGTCTTTTGAAACTACCTCTTGGGACATGGAATGGGGAAGGAGCCTAAGCATGAGGTTGAGTGATACTGGCTAGATATAGTTGGGCTCACCTCAATGCATGGCTTGGTCTCTGGAACCATTCACCAGCCAGTAGCCCTCCTAATACCCCTAGGTGGCGAAGCTGAGTCCGGGGAGGAAAAACGTCAGTGGGGTACGCTTTGGTGACGAAGCGAGATGAGACATGAAGCGCATGAGGGCTCTGTGTACACAAACAAGGATTTAGCTAGTCACTATGCTAACCATACTTTGAGAAACACTGCACTACGCTAATGTCACTGTCTGACATAGCAGTCTAACACAAGTCATTAGCAATGTAAAAAAAAAGCCATTAAGAGCCTGGAGCCTTAATGACGTGAGGATTTGCACTGAATGAGTTACAACTGTGGAAGGAATTGTGTTCCTTGACACAACTAAAACTGGTTGAAATCAAGTCTGCAAATGGAATCAAACTAGAATCAGTGATCACTTAAACTGGAACTTGATGGTTTTTGGTATGTTAGTTGATGGAAGTGTAATATTTTCTTAACCTTTAACTCTTTTTTGATCTGCACCAGAAACAAGAAAAACGTCTCAAGATATGTCTGAGACAAAAATATTTTGTTTTTGTTTTTTATTTAGATTTTATTTTAACAACTAACTTCAACTTTAAATTGAAGCTTGTTTTCAGAGCTTATTGTTGTTCAAAACATGTTTCAGAACAATAACAGTGAACCAGAATAGCAAAACACTATCAACTAAAAACAATCTGTTGAATGATGTTAAAACACAGTATAAGAAATCGCAGATGACAGCAATAATTCTTTGTACAGGTAAAGCCACTTAAAATTGCCAGCTTTTGTGTAACAGAACCAGTGGTCTGATTTTTACATTCCTGTAACGACAGTACATTAATAAAACTGGTGATAAGACATCTACTGATGTTGTGACATAATGTTGAATTTATAATAAATTGCAACTTAAAATTATGCAGGAGTCATTCCCACTTGATGGAATGATCTGACAAGTTAGAATATGCCTGTTTACTTTAGTTAGGTAATGCAATTTCTTTGTTTCTATTTGCCCATTACATTTTCTATAAAATATGAAATTAATATGACCTGCATAATCTGTTAAAATGTGCATATTTGCTGAATATAAAAGTTTAATGGCTTGTTTATAAAATGTGTTTTTCTCTTTCTTGCACTTTCCTGTGCTCCCAGTGTGCCCTCTTGACATGTCTCGGCAAACTACTCGTTCTCTCTGAAGGCCCATTAAAACCAGCATGGTGCTTATCTTAAGAAAAATTAATGGGTTCCATAGACCATTAACAAATAGCTTATCAGCACAGACCAATGAATGTTACACAGACAATATTACCCAAGCATCTTTCTAAAGGTATCATAGCCCAGACCCTTTTATCAGTCTCTCTATTTGGTCTGTGTCTTAATCAATTTTTGCCACTTCAAAACCTCAATTACCCCTGCCAGCTTTTTCCCATGATCCTCCACAGACGAGGGGAGCGTTTTCATAGATTACACTTCACTCTTTCAGTCTCTCCTCTGTGTCTTTATCTTTCTCGGTTTCTCTTCTCTTTCTGATTATTTTTCACAGGTGTTTTTCATCAGTAATTCAGTGTTGCAAAGAAAGCCCTTATTAGGGAGGATAATGTGGGAAAGAGTTAAATAGGTAGAATGACAGACAGATGGTCAATAAATATTTACCACCATAGAGTAACCCATCATTAGACCACTCAGCCACACTGCCAGACACATGCTGCTGTTGTTCTCTCTTTAACCATAAAAAATAATGGAGACAATGAACTTCCTCCACGTGTGTAGAACTGTTCTTATCTGTACACTGCACAACAACACAGGCGTATCATGAACAACTTTGATTCACGAATGATACCACTGTTTCTATCACAATAGTCACAATAATCCTAAACCAGCAGGCTTTTGCTCACTATCTGCAGTCTACTGTCATCCCTCCATTCCTCTGTTGCCTCAAGGGTATTCCTGTAGCTTGTGAGCTTTGTGATATGTCATGATACCCTGCTGGATGCAGCCATCAGAAGATGAGTACAGTGGGGTGGACTTGATCAGCAACAACACTCAGGAAGGCTGTGGCGTTTAAACAATGCCCAACTGTTATTGAGGGGCCCAAAGTGAGCCCAGAAAATATCACTTACACCACAACACCAGCATCACGACCTGGATGTTGATACAAACAGGATGGATCACACTTTTATGTTGTTTACGCCAAATTCTGATTGTACCATCTGACTGTCACAGCAGAAATCCAGACTTAGATCAGGCAACATTGTTCCAGTCTTCTAGTGTCCGATTTTGGTCAGCCCCTGCGAATTATAGCCAGAGTTTCCTTTTCTCAGCTGACAGTAGTGGCGCCTGGTGTGGTCTTCTGCTGTAGCTTTGAGGTTCAATAGGATTTGAGTTGCTGTTGCCTTCCTATCAGCTTGATAGGTCCTATCAACACTCTGACATCTCACATGAGCAAGGCATTTGTCTCCCAGACAGCTGCTGCTCACTGGATAGCTTCTCTTTTTATCTGGAAACCCTAAAGATGGTTCTGTGGGAAATCCCAGTAGATTTCCAAAATACTCAGACCAGCCAATCTGGCACCAACAACCATGCCACATTCAAAGTTTTCTGTAAGCTTATTTGTTTTGTTTTCTGCCACATAAAATAAATTAATCTGGGGATAAATCAGTAAACAAGACAGTGTACACCAAACAAGCTTTATCTGTATATTTTAGATTCCTTACAGTAGTCGCTGTTTAGCTTGATAGCAGCTTGTACAAACTGTTGGCAAAGTCTTAGCTAGCTTCACGAGGTATCTGGAATGAGTTCCAGTGATGAACAGACTTTAGTTTACGTGATTTTCTTTTTTTTTTTTTTTTTTGTTATTTTTTCGACATTCAGACTGTACAAATCCAAGTTTATCTGGTCACTTCCAATTGTATTGTTTCTTTCCAAATGGCAAACATTTGAAAGAAGGTAAATGCATTCAGTCTGTATGTGAGGCTCCCAATATGAAGAATAGAGGAACTCTGTGGTCCCTGAACTGTTGTGGATGTGAACAGAGGTGCATGTCAAATGTAAGCAAATGTCTTTAAATGTGCCAGCTTTGTACTCCATGTGAGGTTATATTGTTTCTTTCAGCTTGCAGGGTTAAAACAGAGAACGGGCCTATGCCTTACAAAAATTCACTATGGTTTTACCATGGTTACTGCATAAAAACCATAGGAAACCATAGTGAATTTATGTAAGGGATTTTAATCCAAAACACAATCAAAAGTTAGATTTTAGTGCCTAAATATAATCAAATAACCTAAACACAGAGTGAAAGCACAACTAAACAGCAAGCTAAAAGAAAAAAAAAGAAGAAAAATGAAACAAGTGCAAAATACAAAGGTCCAAAGTCTCCCAGCTAATAAATCTTTGACTTTTGCCGCTGCCACCCCTTCAACCTGCTAGAGTGTTTTCAGAAACAGGATCATCATCTCAAATTTTGCCACAGCAAGTGTGTCAAAGACCACCGCCAAATGACAAATTGGAGGTAACAGTGAGACCAAGGCAGCGTTTGATAAAGTACCTTTGCAGGGCCGTAGTTACTCTGTGAAGTGAGGGTTCATGGTACTGCAAGTAATGAAAATATTGTGGTAACAGTATAATGGCACCTCATCAAGTAATGCCAACACTTACAGCAAGATGGAGTTTTCAGCCGTATCACGCGGTCTTCATCTCAGCAGCTGAAATGATGCAGAAGCTCAGTAACTTTTTATCTTCATTTATTCTCTTTATTTATTTTATTATCTTTATGATAATTGATCCGAGTTCATCATCTTTGTCAGATTCAGGTAGCATCCATTGTTCCTTTACCATTGTTATGATGTTGAATGGCCTTTTTAAAAACATGCTGAAGGCCATTCACTATGTTTCATTATTGCTTTATGATTGAGCAATGATTATGGCTATTTTCTGAGTGAATCCACAGAATGAAACAAATATGGGGACACGGTGTAATATGGACTTCAGTTTGTGGACAGAGAGTAGTTCAGTTTGTATAGGCTGGGGTATAATTTGAGTGATTCTGCATCTGCAACAAATGCTGACTGCCGCTAAAGTCAGAGGCAAAGAAAGGGAGCAAGTGTTAAATAGATCTCTATATCATTATGGCTGTAAATGACATGGAGCTCCGCACTGCTTGGAGTAGGAGTGGAGTTAGTGGAACGTAGGAGGGTGGCAGGTAGGGGGGAGGTGAGGAGAGGAAAGATAACAAGAGGAAGTGTTTACAGACCTTTTTATTTTCCCATCATCCTTGGCAGTGGAAAGCAGAACATCCACCATCACTGACAACAAAAGGGACAAAAACATGTAATCACTGCCTGTCAGGAGCATAATAAAGTCAAATTTATTAATATCTACACATGCACACAGCCAACAATAAACAGCACAAACGGTGCAGAAACACACCCACACGGGAATTTCTTAGGACTTTATTTCAAAATGACCCTTATTTTTGCAGCGCTCAACAAAGACACATGGTCTAAAAACATGTACAGTTAAGATGCCTCCACACAGCGCTAATATACACACACACAAGATTAAAGAGTAAAAATGGCCGTGATGATGATAAAATACTGCAGCCAGTGTGTACCTGCATCCAGTAAGTCTCTGCGTTCACGAGAGGAGAAAGGAGCTAACTCACAGGAAGCAGCTGATGTATGGACTGCAATTATGATCATGATGGGAGATATAATATGTATGTATGAGTGCACACGAGTGTGTGATTGTAATTAGACTGTGAGCATAATGATACTGTGGGTACGGTACAATTTCCTCCGTGGAGACAAAAAGAATAAAGAGAAGCAGGTATGAGGAAAGCGAGATGCAGCGTCATGACAGAGAGCGAGGGAGAGATCAGATTAGTTGACGGGTAATAATCCCTGCGGGGAGGCTGGGTCATTGCAGCAGCCAATAAATGAATACAAGTACGATTCAGACAAAAGAAAAAAAGCTTAAAAGCTTATCCCACCAATCCCATCAATATATCCTCTTAAATAATGATAAAATATTGTCTTTGATTTTAGTACATTGGTATTTGGTTTGGACAGGGACCACTTACAGTGAATGTTTACAGATCAACAACACAGTCAGTCAGTTTTTAAGTTTTAAAACACGATCGATCAGTGATGTGCTGTCTGCAGTATATAATTATGTGACTGGTTATTAGGATTAATAACTGCTAATAAATAATGTCTTAATAATCACAGCCACTTTATTACATAGGTACAACTGTTCAAGTGCCCATTAATGCAAATGTTTAATCAGCCCAAAATATGGCAGCAAAAAATCATTTTTATCTGACATGTTCAGCTGGTGTATTTGTGTTATTTAAGTTGTCAAAGTGTGAAGTGCAAGTGTGAAGTTATTCTAACTTCCATAAACAAAACAAGCATTAGATACTGCTTTCACTGTTTTCTGACTTATTTCGTTTATTGATGGGCAGAAAGTCTAAAGATCCATCCATCCATTTTCTTCCACTCGAAAATCTGAAGATATGAAGAATTACATTTTTGTTTGTATTCAGGAAGCAGAAAGGATGAGTCACACACCCCAAAATACAATTAAAATATCTTAATTACTTCCTGAAAAATTTGAAAACACATGTATGATGATCATATTCTTTAAGGGATAAATGTGCAGTTTTTAGTTTAAAGCAAGGACAACAGTAATATAAGAACCCTGAACAGAGTTTCTCACCACATTGTGTTCAGCTGTTCTTGTAACAATAATTTGGATAGCCTAATAGTTCAGCTTGACTGTCACAAAAATGTATTATCGAGAGATGATAAAGTCCAAAAACACAAAGCACAAACAAATTGGGTCATTGTACCAAGTAAACACAGAAGTTATGAAGGAACAATCCAGAAGTCTTCTGGTCCCTTCAGTATGCTGTCTGTACTGAATCCTTCTCTCTCATCATTACTGTCTAATATCTACTTTTGCTACCGTATCATCACAAAAACACTCATGACTAAACACCACACAAAATGGGAGCCTGTCCTCTTTTAAAAAAAACCGTTTCTGCAGGTGCGTTTCACGACCAGTGTCTATGTTTTAAAATGAAATTAAGCGACCTCTAGCGACCGTAGACGAAAGTGTTCGGTTTTCTCCGGCAAATCCTCGAAAAATACGTAAATATGAATTCCCTCAGATTTCTGAAAGGTCTACACAGACTGAATGTTAGTCGCTTTTTTGAGTACTTTAAGCAATATTCCTTACTCATATAAGCACTTCAGTATTTTGCACACAGATACTTTGGCATGCCGACTGGAACAGCCTGGGATTGAACCAGCAATCTTAAGATTAACAGATTCCGTTTCTTCCTTCTGAGCTATGACAGCATTATCTGCAGACATGACCACATGACACACAAAGCCACGCAAAGCCACATGTCATTCTTCATTATGAAACCAGAAGAAAAGAAAGGCTTTAAAGGGATGTACACATGTAGACCACCACAGAGGTCTGGGCTTGTTATAACCCATTCCTCACTTTATTGTCTTTCATGAAACACAGTGAGACTGTTAATTAATTAATCACTTAAAGTCACAAGCCCAGTCCCACGTGAGTAAGGGCTTAGGATGGCACTCAGTTTGGGCTTGCCCTCCCCTCTCTGACTCCAGGGGGTTGAGCCTCAGCCCCATGACAGAGCAAGGCTTTTCTAGCACTATGCTGAGCCTGCGGGCATCGCTGCTCCTCATGCTGCATCGGTAACTTACATTTCTGGAGTTGCCAGAAGAGCAGCAACTGCATACATGCTCATGCCATGTAATAAATGCTTTTATTACTCACGGCGGGAGATTTTTAACGCACAACCTCTTGATTTTGTGTTTTAATCATGCTGGGGATGAGGTTGTGTACACTACGTTGCTCTGAACAGATTTATTATGCAATTTGCGCTGTTTCACCTGGTATGTGGTCTGCACACCCACACGTAAAAGTATTTAGGACCTAAATCCAAGGGAAAATGAAATTAGCTGATATTTCAGAATGAATATTCCAGTCTAGACGCAACTTTAGTCATATACACTATATTTTGGTACTGCCTGTGCTTGCGGAGCAGGTGAATTCAGGAGATAGTTATGATCCTGCATCGATTTCTACACTGCAAGCATGAAAAGAAGGTTTGGATTCAGGGAAGGAAGCAGGTGAAAGGGAAGTTTTTCCAGCTTTAAGACAGCGCGAAAAGGTTTAAACTAAATGTCAAAACATGTTTACGCATTCATTTTTTAAGATTTAACCATGGCGGTGGCAGCACATTTACATCTCATATTGCTCCGTTAAATATGCATACATCAAAAGAAACGTGGTGATGATATAGATTACAAAGCCGGCTGCAGAATACTGCATTCAAAGCGGTATGAAATCATTATTCGACGCTCACTTTCCTGTGTGGGTTTGACTGAAGACACGTCTGTATTTACAGCCAAAGCCCAGAGGACCAACTTCATGCCTCCAGTTAATTTTAACATGTTGTGCCAGTGATGGTAAATCCACTGCGAACCTCTGGAGTTCTTCAGATATTTGGCTGCGAGCTAATTTACATAAATTTGCATGTGAAATTAGATGCCTCAAATAAGGGCAATATTATGCAAATTGATTTCAAAAAAATACTAAAGCAATTTATTTTTGGTTTAGTTTTAGCCCGGCCTATTTTAAGAAACTAAGCTACTCTCCCAAACCGCATGCAGGAGTGTGTGGCCGCAGACATTTTTCATTTCCTTCTTTGTATCCATAATAGCGCACATCGTTAGCTAACTTATCCTAATACTAATGCACAATTACTGTGCCCAGTAAGACAGTAGTAATGGAATAGTGTATTAGTAGTTTTGTAATGTTGAAGCTCTCACTAAGGTTATCATGGTTTACTACAGTAAAACTACAAAAAAGCATTTTAACTCAGTTGAAATTAAAATGAAAAACAGATTTTAAAAACTAAAAAACGATATTTTGCACTTGGAAAATGACTAAGATAAAAAAATATAAGCTGCGTCTGCAGTTTCAGTCTTGACAAGCATGAAGAGACACAAGTGTGTACTGAGGTTGGGATGACAACTGCTTATACATAGTGTTGTTTTTGTATTTTACATATATATGTCACATGTTTCCCCCGACAAACACCACCCACATTATAATGAAATACTAACACTCATACTCAAAGAGATAAAAGCTAAACAGAAAGTTAAACTTTTTAAACAATAAAAACTAAACTCAGCAGCAGTAACTGGAAACTAACTGGTACTAAACACAGAAACAGATGCTGTGCAGTGTTGAAGGTGCCGTACTGGCCTGTTGTGGTGGATAGAGCTGAGGGTGAAGACAAAGCTGCTGCTTTACTGGTTGATCTGCATTCCCATCCTCACCTGTGGCCAGGAGCTGTGGGTACTGACCAAAAGAATAAGAAATGAGTTTCCTCCAAAGCGTGTCTGGGTTCAGCCTCAGCGAGTTCATTTTTGGGAGGGGCTCAGAGCAGAGCTGCTGCTCCCCCCACATCAAAAGGAGCCAGTTGAGGTGGTTCGGACATCTGACTAGGATGCTTCTGGGATGACTCTAAGCTGAGGTCTTTAGGGCATGTCAAACTGGTAGGAAATGTTGGTGCAGAATGGGCTTGTGACACCTTGACGTCACCATGAAGAGCTGGAGAGGAGGCTTGGGAGAGGGAGGTGTGGGCATCTCTGCTGTCCCTACCACCGGGGCCCAGAGAAGCAGACAGATGATGGATGGATGAACAAAATGAAAACAATAATTGAAAAATAAAAGCTAATGAAAAATACAAAACTGTAATAGCTCTGGCTCTCACTGGGCTTTGCTGAGGTTTGGCCTCCAAATAGAGACATGAACATTCACGTCAGCGCCGGCATAAAAATAAAATATATTGAATTTCTCTGTAGAGCCATAATCAGTGTAACAGATACAGCTAGGTGTGCAATCTGATACACAAGAAAAAATAATAAATAATAACATCTTACTGACCGCTTTGTTATTCACAGCATCCACACACATATAGTGTGTTTACCTGCTGTGTGAAATTACTATTTGTTTCCACATGGCACATGTTGTCCTGATTGCACCTACAGTTGTCACAGCTCACCTAAGCAATAGATTCACCGGATACACGCGATGTAATGCTCATTATTATAAATAATATATAATATTAATGTCCATCTTTTACTTACTGCTGTGCTCACTGTGGAATACAGAAAGCAATCCCCACCCCATCACCACTTTTTCCTTCTTTTAACTTTATGTGCTCTGCACAGTGCACATTAACTGGTTTCTAAAAGTCTCAGTGAACCAGCCGCTGGTCGCCTCACACGTAGAGGACAAAAAAAGACACACTAAGTAAAAAATAAAACTCACGCACACAAATCCCCAAAGACAGGCACTGCAAGTGTGAGTGTGTGTGTGTGTCATGCTGTGCGTCATGCTGCTGTTGGGCTATTCCCGGGGAGAACTGCAGCAAACATCACAGTGGGCAAGATGGGTGAGTCACTGGGATCTCCAGCAGGGGTTTGGTCTGCCACACTACTGAAGATCCCATCTAATACCTTCCACCAGTTTATATGTTTCATCCAAAAACATACTGAGGTCAACATTATAATGTTATAGAGGGATGGAATTATATATCCAGTGCTTATTCAGCAAGTGCAGCTGTATGGGAAGAAAATGAGGTGATGGCATTACACTGTAGACCCAGATTTTGATTCCACTTAAAAATACTGAGTTCATATTACTTAAAATTGCCTAGAATGTGAACATTACTTGTTAATGCTGAGTAGACTGTACTTTTTGATGGTCTATCTTATTGTAATCATGTGTTTGAGTTCAAACAAGTTAATATCATCAAGTTTTGCACCTGCTAAAAATCTAGTTTATACCAGTTTTAACAGACTGGGTTAATGTGCAGCTGCATGGTGGCATGATGGTTAGCAGTGCTGCCTCCCAGGTAGAATGCCATCTAGAAGGTCTGGGTTCAATTTCGAGTTGGCCCAGACCTCTCGCTGTTTGGAATAGTAGACATTTGGTGTTTTTGTTCACAACGCTCTCTCGTATAGTTTTTTTTTTGTACCAGCATTCAGCAGGGCTGAGTTTTATCATGTTTATTTACCAAATTTAAACAGACACAGTTCAACACTGTAAAAAATATTTGTGTTATTGGGCAACATGGCGGCATGGTGGTTAGCACTGCTGCCTCACAGCTAGAATAGCTATCTAGAATGTCTGGGTTCAATTCCACCTTAGCCCAGGACTCTTGGTGTGTGGAGTTTGTATGTTCTCCCTGTGTCTGTGTGGGTTTCCTCCCACAATCATGAAGACATGCAGTTACTGGGGTTAGGTTAATTGGTCTCTCTAAATTGCCCACAGGTGTGAATGGTTGTCTGTGTCAGCCCTGCAAAAGGCTGGTGACCTGTACGGGGTGTATCCTGCATCTTACTGCCTTGTCAGCTGGGATGGGCTCCAGCCCCCACCACCCCCACACAACCATAAAAAAAGGATAGGGGGGAATTGATTGATCAAAAGACATTTTATTTTTTCATGAACTATAAAAGATAAGTTTGGTCAGTTAGAACATACAGTTTAGTTCAATTGTAAATGGAGTAGTGCTAACTGAACAGGCTGAGTTAAATAAAATATTTCATTACTTAAAAAATTTAAGGCAACGAGTTACCTTGTTTTTTTAAGTAGATTCACCTTATCCGGGTTTACAGTGTAACAGGTAAGATAAGATAAGGTAAGATAAGATAAGATAAGATAATATTGATTTGTCACATGCACAGTTATACACAGTGATTATATTTTATTAGTTAGTTAGTTATATTTTGTACCTGCAACCATATATACACGCACATATAAATAAGAAGGATAAAAATAAAAATAGGCAATTCACACTATACTCTATATACTATACACTATACACACTTTTACATGGAATTATAGATTATAATATTTACATTGTGCAATAATGGTCCAGTTAGGGCTCAGAGTTGAGCAGACGGATGGCTTGTGGGTAAAAACTCTTCTTCAAACTTTCAGTCTTAGCCCTCAGGCAGCGGTAACGCCGGCCTGATGGGAGCAGGGAGAAGAGAGAGTGTCCGGGGTGGCTGGGCTGTTTTAGGATCTTCATGGCCCTCAGCCTGCACTGCTTGGTGTAAATGTCCTGCAGGTTGGGGAGGGTGGTTCTGATGGTCCGTTCAGCTGAACGAACCACCCTTTTTAGAGCCATGAAGTCCTGCTTGGTGCAGTTTCCCATCCAGGTGGTGATGCTCCCACGCATGATGCTCTCGATGGTGCAGGTGTAAAAGTTCCTGAGCACCTTGAGTGGGAGCTTGAAGTCTCTCAGCCGCCTGAGGAGGTAGAGACGCTGTCTGGCCTTCTTCACAGTGATGTTAATGTGATGAGTCCAGGACAAGTCCTGTGAGATGGTCACTCCCAGGTATTTGAAGGTGCCCACTCTTTCCACCTCAGCACCACTGATGACAAGTGGATGGTAGTCCCTCTGCTGCTTCCTGCTGAAGTCCACGATCAGTTCCTTCGTTTTGCTGACGTTGAGCAGGAGGTGGTTCTCCTGGCACCAGTTCTCCAGGCGGGAGACCTCTCTCCTGTAGGCTGTCTCCTCATTGTGAGAGATTAGTCCCACAACAGCAGTGTCGTCAGCAAACTTGATGATGACGTTGGACTCTGACGTGGCCTCGCAGTCATGGGTGTACAGTGAATACAGCAGAGGGCTGAGCACACAGCCCTGGGGGGATCCGGTGTTGAGGGTGAGGGAGGATGAGGTAAGGTGACCCACTCGTACCACCTGTGGTCTGCTGGTCAGGAAGCTGTGAACCCACCTGCACAGGGATGGGCCCAGGCCCAGGTCCAGCAGCTTAGAGACCAGCCTGGAGGGAACTATGGTGTTGAATGCTGAGCTGTAATCTACAAACAGCACTCTCACATAGTTCCCCTTACCAGTGTCTATGTGTGAAAGGGTCTTGTGGAGGAGGAAGGATATGGCGTTGTCTGTGGATCTGTCTGGCCAGTATGCAAACTGTAGTGGGTCGAGGGTGGTGGGCAGTGAGGAGGTGATGAATGTCTTGATGAGTCTCTCAAAACACTTCATCACCACAGAGGTGAGCGCTATGGGCCTGAAGTCATTGGGGCTGCTGGGGTGTGGTTTCTTTGGGACAGGGACTATGATGGACTTTTTAAAGCAGGTGGGAATCACACACAGTTTCAGTGAGAGGTTGAATATCACTGTAAACACAGGTGCCAGCTGGTCAGCGCAGGGCTTAAGGACACGTCCACTAATACCGTCTGGTCCAGCCGCTTTCCTGGTGTTTACACTTCTAAACGCCTTCCTCACGTCGCGCTCCGTTGTAGTTGTAGTTGCTGTTCCAGTCTGCGGCCGTAGCGATGTTTGGCCTCTTTCACCGCTCTGCAGACGTTGTATGACGCAACCTTGTAGTCCTCCATGTTCCCAGAGGCGAGGCCAGAGTTGTAGGCAACTCAGGGACCTCAGGGCATCGCGGACAGATTTATCCACCCACGGCTTCTGGTTGGGAAAAGTCCTGATGGTCCTGATGGTTCAGTGTGTGTTGTTACAGCAGCTACAATTTTTTATTCAGCCATTTCACTGAAGCTCTAAAATTTATTTAAGGTGAAAATTTAATTAAATTCAGTACAATTCTATTTATATAGTGCCAAATCACAACAACAGTTGCCTCAAGGTGCTTTAAAAATTCAGTGCAAGCACCAATTTTTCCCAGTCACAAGGAGGTTTTTGTCCTTGTTTTTATTCTAGTGTGACTGGGCCTTGAGTCAGGAAGAACTTGTTGGATTTGAACCCATGGGATGAATAACTATTGGAATGGATTGAATCTGAGTATTGGGTTTTTCACACTCTTCCAACACTTGGAAAATCAAGGACTGAAAACAGATATATTTTTTTTAATTGTATCATTTAATCTGTGGTTGTATTTATGAAAACTACTCAGCCTGAGGTGAGGTGGATGAGCAAGCCCAGTCTCACTCTGAACGTGTTCCATATTGCCTCAGTGTCAAATTTAAATGCATTGGGAACCCTTAAGAATCATTATTATTAAAGCGTTAATGTTCTAAAAGGACCTAAACCGTGATGTTTTCCTAAACCTTAGCAAACAGCATTGTGCCAACAGTGAATCAAAATTAAAGTAAATGAAAAAACAAGTCAGAGTAAAAACAGTGGCCCCACCGGGGACACCGACCACAGCTGTCTGGTTGGCAGTCTTGAGATTTATGATACCACCACCCCTTCTGCATCCTTATGCTTACCTTATACATGCTGTTTGCCAGCACTGACACCAGAGTACACCTCGTCTGTACCTCTAAAACAGAATAGCAGTTTTCTGCCACCCTGGGAACGAGAACGGGCCACGATGGTGCAATAAATGTTTGTAAAAGAGGTGAAAAAAATTGTGGGGACTGATACACACAACTTAAATGCACGACTTTAAAGAGTACAAACACATTTAAAATGTGTCTCTTTCCATTGATATTCAGCAGGGTCGGCCACAGGTTTCATTTGTATTCTCCTCTGGGCCAGCCCTTCATCATTGTGTTGTTGCACTGGGCCACCTATCAGCAAACAAGCCATCAGAAGAAAACAGTACATCGCCTGCTCCTGATCCTAATGGAAACAAATGACAAAAATAGCATCTTGGACCCGGAGATTAGAGAAGGATCTCACAGAGTCTTCGGCACATTAGGAAGGCAGTGAAGGGAGGGTGCAACAAGCTGCATCTTTGAAGCTGACAGTTGCAATTGTTGCTAGGCTACTAAAAGAATGTAACCAATGGCACACTGTGACCAACATGAAAGTGCTGCTTATACAGTAAAATGCCAGCTTGTACAGATCAGGACACAACTGAGAGAAGTATAAGTCATTTATAATGAACTTCATGTGAATTCATTCCCTCATTACATTAATAAACATTTAGTTTTTACTACTAAATGTAAGATGAGATTTTAAACGTTTGCAAGCACCTTCAGTCAGTTCCTCTAGTATAATGATACAAATTAATTAAAGAGTGCATCACTTCATTTTTAGCTGTTTAGGTTGTAACAGCACTCACGCTGACAATGGAAAAATTACTACAATTTTCCCCATAGCCTGATTCCCATTAAGTGCTACTATCAGCTGAAACTGCGCGAGCTTGCTCAATAATTGTGGAGGCTGTTTAGATGATTTATTTTTGGTAATTGTTAATAGACACAAAGTACAGCTAAGGTTAATGGGAACAGCTTTCTTATTTAAAAGTCATCACCAAAGTTACTGCAGCCCATCCCAAGGACAACATTTTTATAGCAAACCCCTCCATAGTTGTTAGCATATTTCACTGAAAACTAGATATTTAACCTTTACAACTGAAAAAAAAAAAAAAAAAGTGGATCACAGAAGTGTGCTGGCTTTATCTTCTGGCCACATGTCTGCAAAACATGTGTGGCATGACAGCACATACGGCATATTTTAGGGTGAAGCACAGTTGGAGACCAGCTGATATATATTGACAGTCCTGTATCTTTGTTGCTAGTACGGCTAAAGGCACTAAAACTGGTGAGCCTGAAGATTATTATCTGCTTTATATACTACTGAGCCTCTGGGTGCAGCCAAACAAACCTGACAACTCCTGCACCACTTCACACTCCCTCACCAGTTTATCTCCCCTGGTATAACTGCACCTATACCCAACTATTCACAAGAAAACAGAAAACTCAGTGGACTATTCTCCTTTTACTCAAAGGTTTATTTGAAACGCTTCCACATTTTAGTCACATTTAAAAACCTGCACGGTCTAAGTCAGTGATGATGGGTTATTAGTCATCCTAACCATATGTTTTGGAGAAAAAGAAACAATACATTTTCCAAATGGACACTTCATTATGTACACCAGTTCAGCTGGTTGTTACAGTTTTTATTGATTGCTTTGACCTGTTTGAAGAAACTGGGAACCTCTCAGTCTTCATCATCACCATCTCAGCAGAGCAAAAGACACCTCTTGCAAATGTGTTAACCCATTCTCATTGGATTGACACAGTTTTCCCACCCTTTTGCAAAATAGTTAACGCAGATGTCATTCAAGAAGTCCAAACTCCGTTGTTTTAGCTGTGGTTACAGAACAGAAACCATATGCTCCGAGCTCTTAGAAACTCCCTGATCAGTATGAAATCACTGAAAGCACCTGTTTGACACTTCTTCACAGAATTTTTCAGTTTGCAATCAGTCTGCAAGCCTGTGCTGTTCTTTGCAAGCATGGATCATCGAGGAGGTCTAAGGCAGATGAGAGGTAGAGTGAGAGTAAGAGGTAGAGGGGTCAGAGGAAGAGGAGTCCGTGTGCGAGGTGGAGGTATAGCTGGAAGGGCTCAAGTTACAGATGAAATTCGGGCAACTGTGATTGATCATGTCGTAATTCATGGTCTTTCACTTAGAGAGGCTGGACAAAGAGTCCAACCTGTTCTAAACAGAAACTCTAACATCCATGTTAGAGTTTTTCAACAGGAGAACAGGTAATGTTGCTATACAGTATATACAGAAATATCTGCAGTGATATACAGTACTTCATGTAATTTTTTCCACACTTCATGTATTCTTTATAGAATTGAAAGGCTACCAGTCGGTGGTGGTAGAGGGAGAATTTTTAATGCCGAGCAGGAGGCAGCCGTTGTCAACATGGTTCTGGCAAATAATGACATTAGGCTGTGTGAAATCAGAGCAGCAGTGATTGCTGATCAGGGAGTATTTAGGAACATCCATACTGTGAGCGAGGCCACAATTGACCGCATCCTCAGAAGGAACCATATGGCCATGAAACAGCTCTATAGAGTTCCATTTCAGAGGAACTCTGAAGCTGTGAAGGAGGCCAGATGCCAATATGTGGAGGTAAGGAAACACAACAGTACTATACTCTTATGCCTTGTCATATCATGCAGTTACTGTAGAATGAACTGGAGTCACTTTGACGTAATTGTAATTTTCCCTTTTCATTCTTTAGCGAATAATGGAGCTTGAAGCTGCGGGGGCACATCATGTCTTCATTTATGTCGATCAATCTTTGTAAAGTAAGGAGACGTGGAAGGAACCTCATTGGGCATAGGGCCACTATTACTGTTCCAGGGCAGAGGGGCGCCAACATAACTATGTGTGCTGCCATCTCCAATGATGGCGTCCTGTGCCATATCCCTACCATTGACCCATACAACACCGAGCGTCTCGTAGCATTCCTGAATGCCCTTCATGACATCCTGATCCTGCCTCAGGAGAGAGGCCTGTTGGGGTCTAGCATGCCACTGTTCGTGATTATCTGGGACAATGTGGCGTTCCACCACTCTCGTGTTGTGAATGAGTGGTTTGCAGTGCACCCTTGGATGATGGTACAATTCCTTCCTCCATACTCTCCATTTTTAAATCCCATAGAGGAATTCTTTAGTGCATGGAGATGGAAGGTATATGATCACTGTCCCTATGAACAGATGCCCTTGCTCAATGCAATGACTGCTGCTGCCCAAGATATAGATGCAGAGGCATGTCAAGGATGGATCAGGCATGCTAGACAATTTTCCCTTGGTGCATTGCACAAGAGAATATTGACTGCGATGTAGATGAGGCCATATGGCCCATTCTTCAAGAAAGAAGAGACTAGAAGAGACAGAAGTGTATCACTTGTGGCTATCTCTTATACTCTTATAGTATAGGCCTACTATAGATTTTTGTTCTTTACTGTAAAAGACTGTTTTTTTTTATTTTCCTTATTTCTCACACAGTAATGGATTTTATTTTTATTTCCATGTATTCTCTGTTGGAATATTTCATTTGTCAGCCACAGTCTGAAAAAAAGAATGTAATCAATAAAATTTGCATCAAAGCATATCTAATTCTGGATGCATTTTTTGCAAGAGGGCAAATTTGACTACAAACGGCACTGGCATGTAAGCTACGTACAGTCATAGGCTACAATGACAAGCAATAGTGCACTGATTCACACATGGGTGCTGTATTTTGGATTTTGTTGCCCATTGTGTAATGATGGATTGGAGGTGCTCATACACTTGTGTCATAGTTGAGTTGTTTGATGGCAAAATTTGCTTTTGTTCCATATTTTAAATGTTTTGGCACAGTTAGAGCCTTTTGCAAACAAAATGTGTCATTTTGACCACTGTGGCACTGTTTAGGCCTCTGCGTTAACTGTTTTGAAAATGTGGATTTTGAGTTGACGGCTGCATCAAAACAATCAATACAAACTGTAACACAACTACCAAATCAGCCATGGCAGCATAGCAGCAACCGAATGCATTTCAGCATATAGACATGGTCAGAATGGCCTGATGGGATATTCCTGCACAACCGTCTTCAGGGTTTACAGAGAATGGTCTGAAGAAAAAGGTCTCACAGGTCAGAGGAGAATGCCCAGACTGCTTCGAGCTGGTAGAAAGGCAACAGAAACTCATTATGACCAAGGTATGCAGAAGAGCATCTCTGAACACACAACATGCTGAACTTTAAAGCTGACTACAGTAACACAAGACCAGACTGGGTTCCACTCCTCTCAACTGGAAACTGAGGCTACAATTGCCATGGGGTCACAAGAGTTGAACAACATTGCCCAATCTAATTCTTGATCTCTGCTTTGACAGTCAGATGGTTGGTGTAAACAACCTGAAAGCATAAACCCATGCCGCTCGGTATCAAAGGTTCAGGCTGCTGGTGTTGGTGTGATCGTATGGGGGATATTTTCTTGGCACTCTTTGGGCCCTGTAGTACTCAGCCTACCTGAGTATTGTTGCTGGCCAAGCCCATCCCTTTATGACCACAGTGTGCCCATCTCCTGATGGCTGATTCCAGCCATGTCACAAAGATCATTTCAAACTGTTTTTTATGAACATGACAATTTTTCAATTTTCCTTTTGCAGGTGGTTTTTGGCTCCTACTGTGCCTTAGCTGTTGGGCGAAGCTGCCTTCCCAAACTCACTCTGTCCCACACCTGCGAACCATAATCCATTAGGAGGCTGCTTAGTTAATGACCGGCTGTGTCTGTGATTCTCCTGCTACTATCCACTGTGGTGGTAAACTGGCTCCATCCTGTGTCTTTGCATTCCTCACTCTTTCCTGGCTCCTGTTTCCCGTCTCCTGTACAGAATCTCAGACCTGCACCCTGTTCGCTCACCTGAAGGACTTACCCGCTCTGCATCTTGGACCTTCCAGCTCTCAGCAAGCTCCCTTTCCTGCACTCACCTCAGCCTCATTCACTCCTGTGGAGCTCAGTACCTTCAGGATGTTTAACTGCCTGCCCACTCTCCACTTTATGTGCTCAGTTCAGGAACCTGCCTGCCCACTGATGTATTCCCTCTCCACCTCTGTCATCCAGACTGTAAGTTAGAAAGGTCCCTTTTACCTCCATAAAAACAGTTGCTCTTTAACCCTCCATCAACTCAGGCTAACACTGTGTGTCCCTGTTCACAGACTCTCCCAGACCCCCCGGTGTTACACTAGTCTGAGGCCCATTCAGTTCATTCCGGCTCCCTCAGTATTTTACCTGAACCTTGCACCGTGTTGTCTGAGTCTGTTTTTTGGGTCCAGAAGTTTTGTAAACATGACATAAACATCAGAAGGTTAACAGAAAAGAGGGGTTAGCATGGCCACTGTAACGTGTCTGCAGGGTGTCTTCAGTCGTTTGAATTTTTATAGAATTGTGTATATTTATATGCCTTGAAGCCCAGAACTCAGCACTGGTTCATGATTGGTTCCAGACACTTGTAAGTAGCTGGTCATAACAATTTGGCTCTTATTAAAGTAACTTGGGTCTTTACACCTTTCACATCCAACAAATAAGATAAATAAGACAATAGGAACCACCTTTTCACCTATGGTCTAATATAACCTAGACCTTGACATGCATCATTGGTCATCTCATCTGTAATGGTTGGGTTCATCCTGTATACCACTTTTAATCTGCTCAGTAAGCTATTAAACTTATGGAACAACAGAGATGCAGAGGAAATCTGGGAGAGTGGAGAAGTCATTTCACTATATGGCTATAAAGAGACAGAGCTGGGGGAGTGAGAAGAAGCACGGATAAAGGAGGCGAAGAGAGCAAGAGACAGAGAGTGGAGAAAAGAAGTCATCTGCTTGCTCATATATGCTGCCACACACAATCAGCCTGCTCCACTGGACCACCTTGCCTGATGCTGGTACTAATGGGAGCAAATGAAAATGAAAGGGAAAAGCCTGATTTCCTGGAAAGAACAAAGAGTTGGAGGGCGGAAGTTGCATATAGCAGTTGAGATGAGAGATAAAGACCTTGCATATGAAAAAAGCCAATCACTTTCATTGCCAATAATAATGATGGTACTGGCTGACCCTCACAGACAGAAAAAGCTCTCTCAGAGAGATTTTTCTGTCTAGAGAAAATAACCCCAAAAAGAAGAAATAAACAAAAAGAAAATCCCAACACAATCAGACAGTGATGCATCACTGAAAAGAAACAACTTTTTGATTTGATATTAATGAAAAAAAATAAGGTTAATTTTGATGTTTATACCCTAATTATTTACAGGCAAACAACTCCAAATATCTCAGTGTTGAGTCTTTGTGAGAGTTTTCATACTAGGATGTTTGATGCCAAGATTTACTGCATGCAAAAGGAAACTTGCTGGAAAAAGACAAGTGTATGATAGAGGTACCCAGACTTTATATCTCAAGCAGAAAATTACAATTTCAGCACCAACTGCTTCTTTATGGAACACTCAAACACAAATTAGAGTTTAAATTCACTGTCATATTTTACAGTGTATAAACTATATATTGATTTCATTTTAAATTCATGTGTGCATGATTCATAGAGCAGAGTTTTTAATTCAGCTGTGTTGAGTCAAGGCACATGAAAAATACACACACACACACACACACACACACACGTATTAGGATAGAAAAGATTAAATCATACAGTATGCCGAGCCAAAATATGTGGCATTTTGCATGGATTTCTGCAGATACAATGTTTTCTTTGCAGCAAAGCCCTGGCAGATATTTTGATGAAGGCAGCCCATCTGTAGCAGCACCAGAGCACCGAGCGCTCAGGAAGTCTTGGTAAACCTGAAGAGGTTTTGAATTGAAACTGTCAGAATTCAAGTAAAGTCAGAACAGACTGAAAAAAGCTACCAGAGTGTCAAGCTAAGCACTGGAGGAGGCTTCCTCTGTTACTACTTGTGGAATAAAAAGCCAAATTCAGTTGTCGAAAAACTCATTTTCTCTGTTTTTGGCTCAAACTACTGTAACAATGTAGAATATGTCCACGGACATATTTTGTTTTGCTAGGAGCTTAAAGAAACTGTCAAAGGCCATTTTTAGTTTGCAGACAGCTCTTTAAAGACAGTGACTTGGAGCGGATATGCTGCCGTCACATTTGTCAGGATAGTGTGTCAATGACTGAGCACGTGGACTAACTTGGGTGTGTAAAGAAGGTAACCCCAGACACGAAGTGAATGCCTCGTATTATTCACCAGCAGGCAAGACAATGACCCATGAGTTAAGTGTTGTTTTATATGATGCAGTTTATGGTGATTAATGTCATTTAGTCCAGGCTAATGAATCATCGGCTGATTTTGTCATGACAGCTGCTGCGTTATACTGACATCTGCTGTTTGTCTCATGAAGATGTGGAGGATTCGCCCCCTGACCTCAGGCTGAAAGTGTCATTAAAAGCATTTTGGTGTGATGATGTTGAAAATAAATATCCTAATCTGAGAAAGCAAACCAGCTCGCAGAAAACATTGGGAACAATTAGAATAGCCACCCATCGAGAAAGTAGAAGGGAGGAGGAGGTGTCACTGTCTGACATGTGAGTTGCCCAGTTTTAGTGATATCAGCTATCGCAATAATGCTGCAGCCCGTTATCACTGCGGCTCAGCCAAAGATTGATGTTTACACCCTGCCAAACTGTTGCTAGCAGGTAGATGGATGCCTTCTTCTGCAGATTTGGTGGGTGTGTTTCAGTAAAAACAAAATGGTTCACAAGGCTTTGGGATGAATTTTACTAATTACTACAGGATTTGCCAGGAAGAGGGAGATTTTGTGTGTGTTTGTGTGTTTTAAACACTACAAGGTGAGCATGATTTAGTTCCATTATATGCACTATTAGCCGTTTTAGATTATTGTTTCTACTGTGGGCAGGGGCGTAGTGGCCATCGGGAGGTTCGGGAGGTTTCCTGAACGGTCGGTCGTTTCCAGGCCGGACCGGCCGGAGAGCAGAATTTTTTTTTTTTTTACCCAATTAAGGCTCTCGCGGCCACAGGTGCAGTGATGGTCGGTCGTGAATGTTTCGGCTCTAAGAGCTGGCTCTTTGAAGTGAATGACAGGAGCTTCACTGAGAGCCGTTTTCATCAGGAGGGGCTACAAACACAACAGCCCAGCCAGCACACCATAGGAGAGGTGAAGGGCGAGACACCAGCTTGGGGGGGGATTTGCTGCTCATATATTATACAAAAGTAAGAATGCCTTAATGTAATAGAACAAATACATAAAATCAAGCAAGTAAAAGGCTTCTCATATAGGAAACACTGAATGCAAAAAGGATTTATCTTACAAAACATTCATATTTGCTAAGTTAAGCTAAAATATATGAGGCTGCACACAAACAGTTGTTTTAATGCTGCGGAAAAAACAGTGTTTTTATAATGCAAATAAAGTTCTCTTGCTTTAAAATTATGGTTTGTCCGTTGCACGATTGGATAAAAGGCCTCTCCAAACCAAGCTCCCGGGCTGAAATTCAACCCCAGCCCACCCCTGACTGTGGGGTTAAACTCTGTTCAACATCTAATCTTTATTAGGAACTCATGTTTAGCTGCTCATTAACCCCTTAACTGGCAAGGGCCCGGTGACGGGCCGTTTGTAGTCCCTTTTATATGGCAGGCTAGACCCTCCCATTTTTATTGACACGTCATTCGGCCAATCATGTAACTGGCTGCACCAAATCACCTGACAAAGCTACGTGACGCCCTCTGAGTATTATTGGCTCTGGGAAACCCATTTCTTAACATGATTGGCCGAATGAGGTGTCAGTCAAAATGGGCGGGTCTAGCCTGCCATATAAATGCACTTCATTCGGCCGGCGGACCAGACGCAGCCGATTAATAGGCTATGAAATGGGTTGTTCAGAGCCAATAATAACCAGGGGGTGTTATGTAGTTTTTGTCAGGTGATTTTTTTGCTGCCAGTTAAGGGGTTAATACAAATCTAATTAGCCAATCATGTGACAGCAGCCCAGTGCATTTCGGCATGTTGACATGATCAAGACGGCCTCCTGAATTTGGTGATTTAAGTGACTCACCAGAGTGCTTTAAGCTGATAGGAAGGCAACAGTGATTCAAAGAGCTCAGCACTTGTTGCAACTGTCTGCAGAAGGGCATCTCTGAAAGCACAACATATCAAACACTAAAGCAGGTGGGCTACAGCAAAAGACAACACACTCAGCCACTCAGCACAGAACAGGAAACTGAGGCTACAATTTGTACAGGATTACCAAAATTGCACAATAGTAAACTGTAAAAATGTCGCCTAGTTTAATCACTGTTGATTTCCGCTATGACTTGGATGATTGGGTCAGAATGTGGTGTAAGCACAAAAGCTGGTCCAGCTTGTATCAGTGGTTCAAGCAGCTGGTAGTTGTGTAATGGTGTGGTGATATCTTCTTGGCACACCTGTTTAAACACAACAGCTTACCTGAGTATTGTCGCTGACCATGTCCATCCCTTCATAACCACAGCCTATCCATCTTCTGATGACTCCTTCCAGGAGGATAACATGCCATGTTAAAAAGTTCAAGTCATCTCATACTGATTTGTTGAACATGACAGTGAGTTCACTGCATCCAGTGGCCTCCATATTCACCAGATCTCAGTCCAGTAGAGCAGCAGGGATGTGGTGGAACAGGAGATTTGCATCATGGATGTGTAGCCAAAAAATCTGCAGCAACTGTGTAAATGCATGTCATGTCATGTCATGTCATATCATGTCAGTATGGACCACAATCCCTGAGGAATGTTTCCATGGCATAGATTCAACACTTGTTGAATCTAAAGAATTAAGGCAGTTCTGAAGGCAAAAGGGAGTCCAAGCTGATACTGTAAGGTGTATCAAATGAAGCGGCTGGTGAGCGTGTGTCCTCATTCCTCCCTATTGTCCTTTTGCTTTATGTTATTTTACAGTATCAGGAGAATATAAATATTTCCATGGAACAACAAACAAAAGTGTCCTGTGATTAGGCAACATTACCTTCAAATTCAGTAATGAATGTTTTCTACTCGCTGAGCTCTATTTAGTGCTGTGACTGATGTCTCTTTTTTTTTGCTCATGTGTCGCACTTCAAGTCCTCAAACAAAAATAAATATTAGACAAAGAATAGAATAAATGAAATGATTTATTTAATATTAAATTGAAAAATAAGACCCCATTTATCTTAAAGACCTCATGCTACCAGATCACCCCGATAGAGCTCTTTGCTCTCAGACTGCAGGCTTACTTGAATAGAATAGAATAGAATGCCTTTATTGTCATTATACAGGATGTACAATGAGATTGTACATCCTACTTGTGGTGGTATTTAAAAGCAGAATGGGAGGCAGAGCCTTCAGCCTCTTCTGTTTTGATTCACACCTTCTCTACTTTTAAGATTAGGCTTAAAACTTGTCTTTTTGATAAAGCTTATAGTTAGGGCTGGATCAGGTGACCCTGGACCCTCTCTTAGTTATAGTACAAGTCAAAAGCTTGGACACACTTATCGTTTACAAACTTTTGACTGTTACTATATGCTGCTATAGACCTAGGCTGCTGGGGGGGTTCCCATGATGCACTCAGTGTTTCTTCTTTATTCACCTCTTTCCACTCTCTCTGTATTAGTTATTACTTGTTTCTGGCCTGTCCTCCCCTTACCCCCAAAATGGTCGCAGCAGATGACTGAGCCTCGTCCTGCTGGAGGTTTCTTCCTGTTAAAAGGGAGTTTTCCTTCCCATTGCCGCCAAGTGCTTGCTCATAGGGGGTCGTCTGATTGTTGGGCTTTTCCCTTTACCTTACAATATAAAATGCCTTGAGGTGACTGTTGTTGTGATTGGTGTGATTAGGCACTATAGAAATGAAACTGAATTGAATTTTGGTGACCTTGACCTCAAAATCAAGGTCAGAGATCAATTTTTCTGAAGGTTTTGTGAACACAATAACTCAAGAAAGGCCTAAAGCGGATACCATAGGTGTATCCACTAAAAGTACCCTATGAGTTTGAATCTCAGCAACCTTGGCCTCAAGGTCACTAATGGCCTTGACTTCAAGGTCAAGGTCAGAGTTTACTGAAAATCTAGTGAACACAATAGCTCAAGAAGGAGGTCCATGCCATAGGTGTATTTACTCAGGAAGGATATTATATAGTCTTCTTATACTCCATGCTTAACTACATCTACTGACAGTCTCTGACACTTTGATACAGTTCATGCATTTTTTTTATTTTGTAGATTTCTCAAAGGGGCAGTATAATATGTAGCTATAGAAGTGTCACTATTTCAGTCTTTTGAAAAAAAATTACGTTCTAAGCTTTTTCCCAATTTGCACTCAGTGAATTTCCATAATGATAATAACCCTTCTGCTGTCATAGTGCATAGTGTTTCAGGCCAGGGCACAATTTGATAGCAGAAGTGTTAAAAGATGTTCCACACTTATTGTTTCATTGTTGTTTATTTCATGTGAACGTGGCCTGGAATGTTCTGTCAATGTTACTGCAGTTTGTAGTCAAAAGGATGATGAGGTTCAGAGTACTGACTCAAAGGGTGCACAGATTTGTTCCCACTTTAAATAGACCTTTGACAAATATGTCCGTCGTTAAGAGAGCATTCAGACATTAAGCTTTAATAAATTATGTTTGCATCTGGTGACATAGGTGACCCAGCAGGTATTTTATTTTTTATTTTTTTACACTGATAAGCAGTGACTGCTGCAACATGAAAAATCTGGATTTTTAAGTGATTTTGAAAGTTGCTTGGTTTTGGCAATACAAAATTATGAATGAGGGGTCTGAAACTCACCCAGTAAGGTCACCAGAATCTAAGCTTTTATTAGGCCTAATAAAATAACAGTACTTATTTCTTTATGGGGTTGGAAGGACATATTTTTATGTTCCCGGATGCATTAATAAACATGTTAATGTTAACATGTTAACAGAAAAATCACTGCTTGGTCATTTAAAGTGACATCATAATGCAGGTAAGAACGAAATTGTACTTAAATTTTTATACTTGTTTGTTTGATGTTTCTATTTAAGTTTCAGAAATTTTACTGCCAGGAGCCTGAGGGTAGCACTGGCAGCTGCCAGTATTTTTCACACAGGGCCAAGTAGGTTTGGATAATTTTTTCCCTTAATAATTGAAATCATAATTTCAAATCTGTATTTTGTATTTATTTGGGTTAGCTTTGTCTAATATTAATATTGTGTTTGATAATCTGAGACATGTAAGTGTGACAAATATGCAAAATATGTAGAAATCAGGAAGGTAGTGCATACTTTTTCACAGCACTGTGCCCAGCCGTAACTGTAAAGCGCAACATAGCCAGTGTGACACCACCAACTGATTACTGGACTCATTTTGAAGTGTTAGCTTTAATGTTTTATCCAATGTTGGGTTTTTAAAGTCAGAAGTGGCAATATTTGGATAAGATTAGGTGCTAAATTATCAGCTAAATTTAGTGAGTTCTGTCCATGTGCGACATACATACATACACAGGTTGCTGCTAAGTACAACACTAATAAAATACTAGAAAGCACAAACATCTTTGCCTGTACCTACCCCACAGCAGGTTATATTACTTGTCGAAGTATTCAATTAAAAATGCTCCAAAAGACACTAACAGTAGAAACACGGCATATGCTGGAATATGAGAAGGTGAGATCTACCAGGTAGCCATCACCTGCCAATCAAAAATCCCTAAATGTAAGAGCTTCTACTTCTCCTAATTGATTTATGAAAAAATAAAAAAAATATTCCCTCTGTACAGTTGTTATGAGTTGAGATAGATCCATGAAGACCAAAAAGCTTCTTAGTACAAGGCTGTAAACATGGAAGTTGGGCATTCCAACATGGGAGTTTATGAGGATTGACACAAGTGGTCGACAGAAGACTTGCAGTGTTAGACACTTCATGAAATTCTGGCTTCATTTTTCAGCCCTGGACGTTGGTGTTTCCTACTTCATTTGTTTTGATGACCTTTGTCGTGACACGGTTATTAAAATGATATTGTGTGGCTTTTTTCCCCCTTTTTTCAAATAATACAAAAATGTTTTGGTCCATATGTGCAACTACAGTTACAATGGCTTTAGTGCAGAAAAAGCCCATTAGGGGTTATCGCTGTATTCATTTTATAGAAGGCGCATGCAGCAGTACATTTGTACAAATGTAAGAACAGGAGAACAGCGGCTGTAGTCTGCATCCATTTCTATAATCCATGTCTGACTTTTTATATTTTTTACACAGTGCATGATGCCAAAGCCCACATATAAAAGAAATGAGCTTTGACTTGTGAAACAATACATCGATGGCATAGGTTTGCAGGGAAGATGTGTCCCAGCAAGTCTTGTCTGGATGTCGACTTTTGGTGCTCTGGCTTCCCCAGTGTGAGAACAGCATGACAGTAGTTGTGTCACACTATGCTCTCTCTGCACGTGTGTGGGTGGTGTATATGAGCCTGTGTTCAGCTCTACCTTTTTTCATCACCATAGACTACAGACTGTGTGTGTGTGTGTGTGTGTGTGCACCCACACAACCCCCCACCAAGTTTAAATAGCTCTGTCTCTCTACCTTATATCACCTGGTTGTCTGTGGCATGTTTGTGTATTTGTGTGAGATACTGTGGAGTTAGCCTAAGGTACTAAAATAGCTTTACTTAATCCCTCAGGTTTCAATAGCTGTCGCCATACCTTATATCAATTGAGCCAGGAAGGGGGAACAGGAGCAAGAAGCAAAATAAAAGAGAGAAGTGGGAGAGAAATGGAAAAGAGAGAAAAAGAGATGGGAAAGGAGTCGACAGGCGAGGTGAGGGTATTGAGAAAAAAAAAAGCCAAGAATAAATAAGTTAACAAAAACAACATGAATGTAATGCACAATCTTTTTGTCTCCGTTTCTTTCTCTCTTAAGCACGATTGTCAGTCCGTCACTCACTCAGTCCTTTAAACAGTGAACCTCCATCAATTATTTAGCCTCAGCTCTTGTACTCTCCACTACAGATTGGAGGCTTATTGCGGAGCCTTGTAATCACATGAAAGTTACAGAGGACGCGTAACATCTAAAGCCACAGCATGCTGGGATGTCGTCCTCGTTGTCAAGCCATCAACACCTACAGGGTCAGTCATCCCGTTATGACTCACCCACTGTGGCCTTGCTTTAAAATAGCTTATAATGGCCTGCAGAAAGGCTTGTTGAACAAAGTCAGACACGAACAACAACATCCAGCCTATGTGAATTGTAAACAGAAGCCAAGCATATCTGTCAGATATTCTGTTCATATAAATGTTGGTACATTGGAAAGACCGTTAAAGGGTGAAAATTCTTTCATCATCTGTGACAGGAAGTTGCCACTGCATGTCCGGGGTCAGACCTATTGAGTTTTTCAGGTATTGTTTTTTATTTTTATTCTTTAAGCAGTGAGAGATGGGCACAGCCTGCCACATATGTCTCTCAGACAGGAATCCATCATCATATTGGAACTGTGATTATTTTGCTCATTCTATGCACATTTTAATTTTTAATGCAAATGTACATAAATCCATGGACATACAGCATATGTTTTATCATAACATTAGCCCTAATAAGTAACTGTTAGATGTATATATTACTACTAAATGGCCACCCACCTTACAACTTCATTTTCATGGACCATATGGAACACCCAAAAAGCTGTAAATACAATCTTTTGGACTTGTTGCTTTGGCCTGGGTTAAAATAGAGGATCTTCATCATCACAGTTATAGTGCTAAATATGCTTTTAAATTTTAAAGACAAGTGTGGTTTAAAAAAAAAAAAATTGATTATTCAAAGGCGTGGTATATTGTCACTGTCAGTTGTTTAAAGCAGCTAGTGACAGAAAAGACAGCACCAACACAAGGTGCTGCACAAGTATTGAAACATTTTCTAATTCTTAAGTTTGTATATTCTTCCAGTTTGATCATGAGCAGCTGGATTGGTTAAAGTTTAGAGCTGCTGAGCCTTTTCATCTGATTTGCGTTGCTGCATTCAGTTGGACTGGAATATGAGCCTGTAGTATTTTCCTGTACCAGTCCTGATCCTATAGCATTATGACAGCATTAGAGTTAGTGGCAGATTATGAATTATGATCCCACATATTATTATAGTTCAAAAGTTCTGTTGCCTTCAGTGTAAAAAAATAAAAATAAAAAATCTGCAAAAAACAAATATTCTGGAAACTGGAGTGAGAGAAAAATACCATTAAAAAAGAGAAATTTTCTGTTATAAAAACAGGGAAACATTCTGGCACCCTGGGCACCAGAAAAATGCCATGAAAAATAATAATTAGTACATGACCTCTATCACCTGACATACAACCACCCCAAGCAGCACTTGGTACTCCCTGGTGGTCCCCCATCCAATACTGGTTGCTTAGCTTCTGAGATCAGAGGAGATCAGCCGTGCTCGGGGTGGCTGGGCTGTAAATTGTTTCGACAGTTTACTAATACTTGCTAATTCACTGTCTGTATTTTGTAATTTTATTGATATTTAAAATATTTTAAAATAACAGGAATATTGTGTAAAATTTATAGAAAAATTGTAAAATTACATTTTTTTTTTTTCATGTTCATTTATTTTTTGCTCTTGTATTCTAGGCAGTTAAGTATTGCCACACTATGTTCCTGTCATGGGACAATGTCTTTGAAACATATCTTGAAAAAAAAAACTGAGAAAACCCAAGTGGTGAATATTTTATACAGTCTGACACCCACACTCCCATCAAATTCTAATGTAACACATGCAGTACTCTCCAAAAGTGTGTTAACAGTATGTGGAAGTCAATGGTTTTGGGACTTCAGGCATTTGAATTTGAGATCAAAACCCTACAATAAGATAAAAGAGAGTGGCTGTTTATATGCACGTACATTTAAACTCTGAGTCCCTCTGTACTAGATGTGCAAAAGTAAGTTGAAAATAAAAAAAGATAAATAATATGCAGTTCACTGGAAATTTTGTGACTCCATCCATAAAAAGCAAAAAAAAAATAAAAAATTTAAATTTAGCTGATGCACTTTTCACGGTCATCTCCTTGTGCAGCTCTGGACTGTTTCTGGAAGTCCTATGAAAGTCCAAACAGTGTTGCCAACTTAGCAACTTTGTCGCTATATTCAGTGACTTTTCTGACCCCCCTAGCGACTTTTTCCAAAAAATTGAGCAACTTTTTCCAGTGACGTCAGCGACTTTTGGAGAAACCTTTGTACTGTGTCCCTTCGTACTGTGTCCCTTTGTACACTTTGGCAAAGCTCCAGACCTTGCTTCGGCACTGAGCCCCCCTCGGACCTTGCTTCAGCCTTTAGCGACTTTAGAGACAGCCGACAGAGAGTTTTCTTATACAAAAGTTGTTAACAGTGGCCCAGATAAAGGAGGGGGGGTTGAAAGTAGAGCTAGCAATCGCCCCACATAAATTTCATATTCTAACTTTAAATTATATGGGACAAAATTGATTTATGTAATGTGGGTCTAGGCAAACCATTAAAGTCATTAAGTTATTTCATAAAGTTCATTTGTATATGTAGTGTGTTCTTTCCTCACTTTTTTGTCTCTCCTACAGCCTCGATTACAACTACATGCAAATGACCGATTATGCAAATTAGGTGATGACATCATTTAGAGACTTCTAGTGACTTTTAGGACAGCCAGTAGCTACTTTCCTTAGTGAGTTTGCAACAGTGGTCCAAACTTACTGAGCCCCACAAGGGACATTGGAGACAATGAACTGCATAGAGCATCATACCGCCACAACACATATAACACATACAAGCCATGAGATTGCTTTGTTTTGATTATAGTAAGAAACTATAGTAAAGAAGAAGAGAAAATAACATGTCTATTAATTTTTACATAAATGTTTATTATCAGCAAATTAAAGTTTCATGATCTAGGTTTATGTTTATTGGTTTGCTGGACATTTTTATATATTCCTACCTGTCGTATTTGAGTTCACCTAGGAGAGGATGGGGAATTGTACAGCACACTGTATAAGATTGTTGCTTGCCAGTAACAGAGAAATGAAAGGAAAGATCATTTTGGGATATTGTTCTAGGACCAAGCTGGTGTGTAATATTGTTAAAATGTTCCATACTGAAGTTTTGTACCTATGTAAATATTTCTAAATTATTCTCAATGAAGCTGCTGAAAGAGAAGCATCATGTCCAAGCATGTTTAATGATTTATCCCTTTTTAGGGTGTAACATAATTTTTCTGTCAACAAACAGCATGGATAAAGAGACTCTTCTGCAGAACCTAAGAGATAAAATTGGAGATCGAGATGGAAAGCGAGATCAAAGGCCAAAGGAGCACAGTGTGGTACATCAGCTGCATTCCAAAAACAAGGTGAAGGGATGGACATAGAAATAACGCATGAGAGAAGACCTACAGATAAACAAATCAGATGGAGATCTTCATTTAAGTTGTGATGAATACCAGAAGAACCAGAAATGTTGGAGGAACAAGACACACCAATGGTGGAGAAAACCATGAGTGGAAGTGGTAAAAGACCATTTTTTTTCCAAATGGAAACTCTACAAATGGGAGAGTTGAACACTTTATCTTTGATGACTGCGACTTTAAAAGAAGTCAGATTCCTTTAGGTGACATTGTTGGTAAACCAAATTGAAGTTGCTTTACTTCTGCACAAAGGAGGAAGCACCTTCAACAGTTCAGTCCTCATCTGAAGTGGATGAATGTGGGGAAGATTTCTTATCTGAAGAATTTTCTCTCAGCATCATTGAAGAAGATTCACAGTTGATCAAACATGGACCTCACACTGTGTCAGATGATTGTTATGAATGTTAGTTGTATGCAGTGTTGCCAGATCTTGCGATAGAAACAAGCAACCAGCTCTATGAAAACAAGCCCAAAATAAGCTCAACTGGCAATCCACAACATTGTGTAAAACTGAGGCTGCTTTTAAACAGTATAGCTCCAATGCAGTATAGCTCATTTCTTTGTTTAGTATCATTGTGTTTTGGAGCAGTGAAACCTGTGTTTCTTAGCCTCATAGAAGAGAAGGGTGCACAGTCTTTTTGTGTGCTTCTCGGTATTAGCATGTTGCATTAAATCAGCACGTTGAGAACATACTTCACACTTGCAAAATCTGAAGAATGCCTTTGCTACGTCTCTCATCAGTACCGCAGCTACTTTCTGAGGTGTTCGCGCACACAATTTTAGCCCCCCCCAACATGCGCACACACACACACACCCTCTCAAAGTTTACTGTGTTCATGCCTGCAGATCAGATTTCTATTACAGGTTTTTATTTTCTACCACTCGTCTTTTGCTTTATTATGGGGTGCCGAGAGACAATCAACGAGTTTCACTCGGAAAGAAAGTCAAGCCCAAATAAGCAACTTGACATTCAAAAACAAGCCCAAAAAACGCAACCCGCGACTCGCAAGATTTGCAAGCGACTTTAGAAAAAAACAAGCCCAAAGTCGCTTATAATAAGCGGACTTGGCAACACTGGTTGTATGTGTTCCATAAAATAGGGATTCCTTTATGTTTCCTTTATGCTTTCTGTATATCTACAAACTACTTGCACCTCTGTAGGATGAAATTATTCCAGAGTTTTGTCGTTGACTTGTGTGGTCAGGTACATTTAATATATCTGTGAAAGGCTTAGAGCTTTGTATTCATTAACATATACTAAATGGCTGAGGAAAACAATAAATAAGTCCTGTTTGTTTCTTTTGTTTTCTTGTTTGCAGAATCATAATTTCCAGATGCAACCAAGACCAAAAACTAGAGAGCAGTATGTGAGATAGTGACGACACTAAGTCTAGGACAATCACATCACATGCATTCAACCCCAAGAAACATTTAAAAAAATAAATGTCAGTACTGGTTCAGCAGCAAGAGACTCACTCAAGTGATCATGATGACAAAAATACTTGGAATCAACTCCAGCTCTGTAATGATTTCCCTGACTACTGCTCTGAAGTTATTGATCTGACCAGCCCCAGCACACCTGTCCTGAAGCTTTTGAATTTGTTCCAGACATAGACGAAGCAGATCCAGTTGTATGGAATCGCAAAGATGGTGATGAGGCAGCCGCGATAACACTGAATTATGTCAACAATGAAAATCTCACACAGGTAAGGCTAGGAATATTTGTAGGTGAAATGGTTTAAATTTACAAGTAAAAATGAACAAAATATAGAAATGTGCACATACTGAAATTCAATACCCTGCATTCTTTGAATTTAAAAAAGTCCGCTGTGCATTCCTGATTTGAAAAAAGTTAACTGTGTCCTATATTTCTGTAGTATTCTGTGGGACCTCAAATTAAATAACCTATGGTACAGTGAAACACTTCCGGTAATCAGAATTCATCTCGTTTATTTAGAGCTTGATTTTGCTGCAGCAAAAATTAAGATTTCATGAATATTCATGGTTTTGAACAGAATATAGGCAAAGGTAGAAAAGCCACATAAGCTTGTAGGGTCGAGGTGTCTGCATATACACTGCTCAAAAAAATAAAGGGAACACTCAAATAACATCCTAGATCTGAATGAATAAAATATTCTCATTGAATACTTTGTTCTGTAAAAAGCTGAATGTGCTGACAACAAAATCACACAAAAATCATCAATGGAAATCAAATTTATTAACCAACGGAGGCCTGGATTTGGAGTCACACACAAAATTAAAGTGGAAAAACACACTACAGGCCACCCCACACCATTACTGACCCACTGCCAAACCGGTCGTGCTGAAGGATGTTGCAGGCAGCAGATCACTCTCCACTGCGTCTCCAGACTCTGTCACGTCTGTCACATGTGCTCAGTGTGAACCTGCTTTCATCTGTGCAGAGCACCGGGCGCCAGTGGCGAATTTGCCAATCCTGGTGTTCTCTGGCAAATGCCAAGCGTCCTGCACGGTGTTGGGCTGTGAGCACACCCCCCATCTGTGGACGTCGGGCCCTCATACCATCCTCATGGAGTCGGTTTCTAACCGTTTGTGCAGACACATGCACATTTGTGGCCTGTTGGAGGTCATTTTGCAGGGCTCTGGCAGTGCTCCTCCTGTTCCTCCTTGCACAAAGGCGGAGGTAGCGGTCCTGCTGCTGGGTTGTTGCCCTCCTACGGCCTCCTCCACGTCTCCTGGTAGCGCCTCCAACCTCTGGACACTACGCTGACAGACACAGCAAACCTTCTTGCCACAGCTCCCATTGATGTGCCATCCTGGATGAGCTGCACTACCTGAGCCACTTGTGTGGGTTGTAGAGTCCGTCTCATGCTACCACGAGTGTGAAAGCACCACCAACATTCAAAAGTGACCAAAACATCAGCCAGAAAGCATAGGTACTGAGAAGTGGTCTGTGGTCCCCACCTGCAGAACCACCCCTTTATTGAGTGTGTCTTGCTAATTGCCAATAATTTCCACCTGTTGTATATTCCATTTGCACAACAGCATGTGAAATTGCTTGTCAATCAGTGTTGCTTCCTAAGTGGACAGTTTGATTTCACAGAAGTTTGATTTACTTGGAGTTATATTGTGTTGTTTAAGTGTTCCCTTTATTTTTTTGAGCAGTGTACAATAATACAGTACTTCTTCCTTCGGGATGCCGACGTGAGTAAATTACCTTTGCTAATGGCCTGCCTGCACCACATATGCAGTTCATACATTAGGAAGAAGCCCAAATTGTGCAGGTAAGATGTATCAGTGCAGGTAACCCTGAGCACCTTTTACATACTGTAAAGATACCATGTAGTGGAACAAATTGGCATACCATTTTCTGAAGAGGTGGCAGTTTGTGCACCTGTTTGAATTGAAAGGATAATTTCATAACACCAATGTTTAACATTATTAAGGTAAGATTAAACAGGAGATTTAGTCTTGGAATCAAATTATTTACTTTCATGATAGAATGGTGACACATGTTAATTGTGTCAGTATTCTGCCACTGCAGCTATTAATTTATTTACTGTGATGAATTACCTAACCTAAGTGTCTCATGTCATCATACACTTATAAAGGAAATCTCTACCTGTTTTGCATAAGAGTGAGTTATCTCACATTCAGTGTCTAAAGAACATTTGTATAAGGTCCTGTTAGGCAAAGGAGGATAGGGTGGGGTTGGCGGTTCAACTGCAGGACAGAGAGGTGGGGCAGTTTTGTGAAGCATTAATTACCAGTTCCCTGTGATCCCTGAGCTGAGCCTGCTACGGAGGAGCTCCATCAGGTCTGAAATGTAACTCTATCTATCTATCTATCTATCTATCTATCTATATAGATATATATATATATACTTACCCTGTGGGCAGTCTTTGTCCTCCCAGCTCAGGTCCTCTACCAGAGGCCTGGGAGCCTGAGGGTCCTGAGCAGTATCTTAGCTCTTCCTAGGACAGCACTTCTGGAAAGAGATCTCGGATGCCGTTCCTGGACCCGTTGGAGCCACTCTGCCAGTTTGGGGGTCACTGCCTCGAGTGTTCTGATTACCACCTGGACCACTGCTACCTTCACCTTCCACATACTCTCTAGCTCTTCTCTCAGCCCTTGGTATTTATCAAGCTTTTCATGTTCCTATCTCTTGATGTTGCCATCACTTGGGATTGCAATGTCTGTATGTCCTCCAAGCCCCTCCCAACTGTTTTTGGTGCCAGGCTGGCCAGCCCCCCTTACCTGTCAGCTCAATACAGGGCTGCATGTTTGGCTTTAGGGGCTAATTCGTGGCCATGGCTACTGCCTACAGTTTCCATGCAGACCACCTGTAACAACTTCTCTCCCAGTTTCTAAAAGGGGCAGAGAGGGTTACAGTTCACAAGTCCCCCATGGGACTTGGATTTAGTCCTTAGCGCTCTTCAGCAGCTCTTCTTTGAGCCCCTCGAAGAAGCTGACTTGAATGGCTTTCCCTCAAAATGGCTTTGTTGAGAGCAGTAACATCTGTCAGGAGGATTAGCGAGCTCCATGCTCTATCAGTCCACAGGGATTGCTGCAGGTTTTTGCCAGAAGGATCACAGATTATCCTCAGTCCTAACCCTGCATTTCTGCCTAATGCTCTATCCAAGTTCCATTTGTCCCAATCTGTCAAGCTACAGTTGCTTCCCAACAAGGGCTTAGACCAGGAGGTAGCTCTGTGCCAGACTGCTCTGTGCCCTGTCTGGAACTTGACAGAGTATATCATGCGTGCTCAGCCTAATAGGAAGACACATGGAATATGTAATGGAGTGGAGAGATAGTCTCTCACTCAGAGAACCAAGGTTACAATGTAACCATATGTTCGCATTGCATTTTGGGAAGAATTATTGGATCAGTGTGAAGGTGAAAAAGAACAAATTCCAAAGGCCAGACTTTTGTGAGAATGAATGGCAAGCATTTAGAGAGTTTTGAATGGAAAGATTACTTGACCATGGTGTTGTTCCAGTGAGGCTATGATTTCATTTTAGCCTGCAGAATAGATGCAATCGATGTAGACATCCTGATGATTTAGTTTTTAACTACCTTCCCCCTGTTGAGAGATCAGCTATTGAGAATACTCACCAGGGCACAATTGATGAAAGTAATAAAGAGGACCTGCTTTACTTTTGTACAAGGATGGGTTCCCACTTCCCACCTCCTAAGAACAACATGCAGCCTGCCATTGAAACAACGGCTCATCAAGCCAAGTATAAAAGAGTAACACAGCTGTTTAAAAAAACAAAGGCGATGCCTTCTCAGAGAAAACAGACAACCTTTAACCATCTTCAATGTTATGTTAAAAATGCTGAAACTAGGCTCCACAGAAGGCGTGTTGCTCAAGGTGGAGCTACAGTTGAAGTACTGTGCACTTATAATTCCAGTCCTGAATTTTACTCTGAGTTTGACAACATGCTTACCAGCAATTACTTTAAATTGGATTTCATTTAAACTTGACTGAAGTACTTTTCAGTAGTAATGGTTACAGCTGTAATTGTTACACACTATATTGCCAAAAGTATTCACTCACCCAAAACATGTTGATTAATACATAAACCAACATAAACAGCCATTATCTGAGTAAATACATTAAAATCCCTAATTAAATGTTCTTGATCCTAGCATTTTTTCCTGTGTGCCCCTTAATTATATGTGGGCTTCCTGAATTAGCGTTCAGTCAAAAAAAACATTCAACTCAAACTCGTGTGTTATGTTTTGATCCATGTATGAAGCCAAAAAGAAAGTTAAAGTAATTCAATTCAGTTTTATTTATACAGTGCCAAATCACAACAAACAATTGCCTCAAGGGGCTTTATATTGTAAGGTAATTACAGAGAAAATCCAACAGTCAAAACTTGTGTCTATTCAAACTAATAGAAACTAAGTAGCTTGATAACATCTGACGGACTATCGCAGTGTTTCTGTAAATACAACTATTTGTTGTGTAGGCATATAGCCAGATTATTTTCCTTGAAAAATCATCAATACTTTTGTTGATATAAATGCTATATGGCTTTATTGTACTAGTCCAGATGCCAGATGAAGGTCGACCCTTTTGAAAAATAGTTCCCTTGCCTGAGACGTCTTGCTTGCCTCAATGCCACCCCTTGGGAATCCACCTCATTCAAACCAAGGTGCACATGGGAAAAGGTACATGGACTGGTTCTTATGTAGGGCTTTTCTACTCCAACTGAGCATTCAAAGCACTTTATACAACATGTCTTCATTCATCCATTCAGACATACATTCATACAAGCCCTTTTTTTCCTACACTTCTACATCTATGTGTGTGCAAATGTCAGACAGAAAACACTTTCACACTCGGTCCTACTGACAGTCTGACTGTGAGCTCTCCTGTTAGGCACTGAGGTGTCTAAGGACCAACACTAGGCACAAAAGACCTCACTTGTGCCACATGCTGTTGTAAATTGGTACACAGCACATTGAAAATGCAGGCATTGACTCAAACATGAACACTTTTGGACATCAACGGAGCATCGGAAAACTGAAAGGCGTACTGCAAGGGTCAGGCAACCTTGAAAAGGAGATGCCTTAATGGTATAAAGTATGTGACCCATTGATGCAACTAAACATTTAGTATTTCTTGAGAAAAAAAAAACAATTCTGCAAGGAGCTGCACTTAGCTGATGTTTGTCACTGGGAGTCTCTGTCTTCAATCTCCTTTTAAGCTGGTAAAATACCCAACAGGGTTCAAATCTGACTGACTTGGCCAGTCTAAGAGCTTATAGTTTTTGTCACAAAGAAAAGCTTTGGTTGACAGTCCAATGAGATGGAAGGAAATAAAATAGGACAAAAAGTTTCTACACACTTCTGATACCATCTCGCTGCTGTTGTCATCTCTTCCATTAGTAACAAACAAGAGTCAGTCAGGTCAAAAAGCAGGCTTACATGCACAAGCTCCAGGTTTCACTGTTGAGGCGCATGGTTTGGATAATAAAATGTAAAGACTGTACAGGTTCATTTTACTGTTCATTAACAAAAATCCAAACTCTAACTTTTGTGGCTCGTCTGTACTTTGTTTTGTGTATATCGTTTGTATTATTTGGCATATTCCAGCGTCGACCTCTGGATTCTTGCTGCTGATGAGAGATTTGTATCTTGCTCTAGAGCATTTGTAATTGTTGTGTTACGGTTGTGCACACCCACACCTCATATACACACTCAACTTGTGTTTCAGTGACTGGTGTGTTGACATAATTGACTATCAAGTGAACTAACCGGCATGTGTGTGTGTGTGTGTGTGTGTGTGTGTGTGTGTGTGTGTGTGTGTGTGTGTGTGTGTGAGGAAGGAGTCAGTTGATATAGCCAGTACAGGGTTACAGAGTGATGATAGATTGTCAGGGGTGTGTTCAGGGTTTTGTTTAAATTCTCTGAAAGGAAGTACACCTTTCCAAGGACAGAAAACAGAGGAACTGTTGAGCAAATTACATTCTGCAGCTCTCACTAAACTCTCAACAGCTTTGTCTTTAAATTAGTCCTTGTGGTAATGTCTATACTTATGGAAACGGAAAGTTTCAGACGGGTTGTCTGAAAGCTATAATCATACATACTGAAAGAACTTCTGTTTAACGGAAAAAAATCTCCACATTGTACTCAATTTTTCTTTTAAAGGAGGACATAAAGAAATTGCTTTTGCCAATCACAAGTGGCCGGCGAAGGCACTCAGACAAACTCCAGGAGCAGATTGAATTATTTGAAAATATCAGATTTTGACAAACACTGTACTGGTTTGAGGCAGAAGGTAAAAAATACAAGGTTAAAAAAAAAAAAAAAAAAGGCAAAGAAAAAGTTGGCAGATAATTCTGTTGAAAACGTCGTCCTTCACCTCCCTATTCTTAGCTTTTCCATTAAAAAAGCACAGTAGCTGCAGTGAAAAGAGTGCACTTCTTCTAAGTACTGAGACTTATCACGAGCACACCAAGGACTTCAAACTTATTTTGATCACAAAGTCTTGAACCTGTTTGGAACAACTGTAGTATCCATCAAAGCTGACAAAACATCCTGTGTTTCATCAGCAAAAGCAGCGCAGCAGATCATCCTCTCAACAAAGCCACAGCGCAGTTGCACCACAAGTTGGAACTTCAAAATAATCTGTCCAAAAATCTTTTTTGTAGAAAGGCTTAAATTCCAGTACGCTCTATAAATGTGACAAATGCTTTTTCATGTAAAGTCTTAGCTTTTGTGTCATTTATCTGAGTTAAAGGGGACTTTTTATGTTTTTCCTTATTTTCTATCTATCTATCTATCTATCTATCTATCTATCTATCTATCTATCTATCTATCTATCTATCTATCTATCTATCTATCTATCTATCTATCTATCTATATGTACAAATATTCCCTATGACTCAAACGCTCAGGCTTTAGATTGCTCTAAACACTCAGTTTTAGGCATAACCTTGGCTCTGTGAGAGTGGTTATCCATTATGTGGTCATCATCACCATAAGTGTAATATTATAACTATGAAAATCTTTTGGGATAAATATATTTTTATTGAATTATATATCCATCCATCCATCCATTTTCTTCCGCTTATCCGGGGCCGGGTCGCGGGGGCAGAAGCCTAGGCAGAGAAGCCCAAGCTTCCCTCTCCCCAGCCACCTCCTCCAGCTCATCCGGAGGGACCCCAAGGCGTTCCCAGGCCAGCCGAGATACATAATCTCTCCAGCGTGTCCTGGGTCTACCACGGGGCCTCTTCCCGGTGGGACATGCCCGGAACACCTCACCCAGGAGGCGGCCAGGAGGCAACCTAATCAGATGCCCGAGCCACCTCAACTGGCTCCTTTCGATGTGGAGGAGCAGCGGCTCTACTCTGAGTCCCTCCCGGATGGCCGCACTCCTCACCTTATCTCTAAGGGAGAGGCCAGCCACCCTTCGAAGGAAACTCATTTCTGCCGCTTGTATTCGCGATCTTATTCTTTCGGTCACTACCCAAAGCTCGTGACCATAGGTGAGGGTAGGAACGTAGATCGACCGGTAAATCGAGAGCCTCGCTTTTACGCTAAGCTCCCTCTTCACCACGACGGACCGGTGCAGCGTCCGCATCACTGCAGAAGCAGCCCCGATCCGCCTGTCGATCTCCCGTTCCCTTCGCCCATCACTCGTGAACAAGACCCCGAGATACTTAAACTCCTCCACTTGAGGCAAGAACTCGCTCCTGAGCCGGAGATGGCACTCCACCCTTTTCCGGCTGAGGACCATGGCCTCAGACTTAGAGGTGCTGATTCTCATGCCAGCCGCTTCACACTCGGCTGCGAACCGTTCCACTGCGAGCTGGAGGCCCCCCCCCTGATGAAGCCAACAGAACCGCATCATCTGCAAAAAGCAGAGATGAGACTCTGAGGCCACCAAGGAAGAAGCCTTCCGCCACCTGGCTACGCCTAGAAATTCTGTCCATAAAAATTATGAACAGAATCGGTGACAAAGGGCAGCCCTGACGGAGTCCAACACCCACAGGAAACTCTATCACTATTATTATCTGTCATTTTTGTGCAGATTAATATAGTTCCTATCACTATAGATTGATGGTTTTTGTTTTTTGATGGTCAGATGTGGGACTTTATACTGGATATCTCACATTTCCTGATTGTCCTTCAATTTTTTTTTCCTGATCAGGAGCAAAACTTTGTATTTAAGTTTATTGCAGGTAAACGGTTCTCTGTTCTCCTGCCTATGGAGTTCCTCCTACACATCTTTCTACAAGAAACTAAAGATGTGCAAGAGCCATGAACAGTTAGAATTACCATAAAAGGGCACACCTGCTGTAGCTTGGCTGGTGAACAAGACAGGAAACTTTGCTTGTTGCCTTATTACTATTAATATATTCAAATATAAATATATATATAAAAAATTAGCGTGAAAGCCTTAAGTTTAAGCGTGAAAATATAATGACATGTTTTGTAATTGTTTCATGCATATTCTGTGGACAGCTCTGTTTATTGATCATGAATTGCAGTAAATACTTGGAGAGAAGGTAGGCTGAGTAATGTTTCTGCTTGGTTTTATTTCCTAAGGGTTTGGACGTTACAAGTCACAACCTTATGACTGAGTGTGGGATTAGCATCTGGTAGAACGGCTGTTCACTGAGGCAGAGGTAGATTTAATTAAGGGTGAAAAAAAACTTTGAAACAAACTAACTTACATATTGCAGCCTTGCATTTGGATTATATGTTCCTAGAAAATGTGTGTAGCATTTGAGATTTGAAGCTTTTCACACAACCAATCTTAGGGAAAATAAACCCAGGGACGTGGAATTCCATAGACACGACTTCCGTGTGATGTTAAACATGGAGCAGCAAAAAGGAGAGTTCAGCCCTCACAGCTTGTGTCTGCTGTGGGTTCAGGTAACGGGCCGTGACATTCTAGAAAGTTCAGAGACATCTTAATGAAATTGAAGTCTGTGCACAAGTTGGCAAGTGGTGGAGGGAGCAAATGACACACACACACACACACACACAGTGGGGAGATGGGCGGCTACAAAGAAACAAGATCAAACAAGAAATGAATTACCCTTGATACTGTTCAATGTGATTCAACACCTCACGGATAGATGTGTGTGCACACTAACTATCTAAGAGTATCACATGATGCGAGAGGAAGTACAGGTGATCAGCTCAGTTCCCCTTTGGATCTCCTTCCACTGTAAAGAATAATTATCAATAAAACAGCAGCCAAACAGATCGAGTGTTGCTATCTATGTCTGTGAGTTTGTGTGTCTACAGCTGTGTATATGTGAAACCTCTTTCGCTGAACATGCCCTTCTGCGTATGTGTAAGTGTGTGTGTGTGTGTGTGCACTCACTCAAGCATGCACTGTGGGTGTGAATGTGTGGAATCGCGCTGTCCTGTTGTGGTTTTCCAAAACAACCTTATAACAATTTAATGAATTAATCAAAGCTTATGGGTTCCTTGTTGTTGGATCATGTTCAGCTTGTAGCAGGTGACACGGGGCCAAGAAATGCTGTCCTAAAAATAACAAAAGAACCTGATCCCCTGGCACTGAGCTGGAGTTCTCATGTTGAATTATTCCAGATTAAGTGATAGAGGTCGCAGGTGAGGCAGATGCATTAAAGGAGAATTACTAGGAGCTATCTAAATTTCATTCCTACTGTACACCTGCTTCTGTTTCTCTTTCAGGCTGATGAGTCATTGCAATTGTAGAAGGAGCATCTTTTTTAAAGGCCCCGTGTTAAAAATATCAAAGCACGATATTTCAACAGTTGCTGGTGAGATGAGCTTAAGTTTCTGCCATCAGGGTTGTGTAGGTTTGTGTCTGTGTCCTTTGTTTTCCTGTTGTCATGTAGTTGAGACACCTGTTCAACTCTGAATAAGATATATTTACAAGGAGCTACAGGCACAAATTCTCAGGCATGCTTTACAAAATCTGGTTTGTAATTGTATCCTATATTATCACAATTTCACAAGATAAATTTCAAATACTGTCAGATTCTTTTTTTCTATCACCAGACATGAGTGAGATCTGAAAACAAAAGTGAAGCGTTCACAACCTTGTCTAAAAATTCTTTAATTTCTACCAAACTTGTTGCAACTAAATTGAAGCAAAATCAGCTGGCAGACACAAACACATCACTCTGAAAACACTGAATCACTGAGATTACACGTAGGTCCTACTGTCCATGCCAATAATTCTCCAAAGTTTAAAAACTTTAAGTTAAATAACTTTCATTTCATGGTCAATAATTTTTTTTGTAAAAGCTTTATCTCTTATAATGTGAAAATATATGATTTGCCGGGTGGGCGATAATAGGGGAACTTAGTGATCAGATTGATAGAGTCAAAATTTAGTGTCGGATATTCAAGTATTTGGATCCTATCCCGATCAAATGTTACATATCCATGGACAGTAATAAGCTTCTTACTGCAACAAATGAGGATACAATGTCTTTCTCAGCATGTCCTCCAATCCAGTCTCTCCAGGCCCTGAAATACGACCTATATGTACACAGTGATGGCATAGTGACCTTGAAAAAGTAATCTGATTACTCCTTTAAAAAGTAACTTAGTTACTTTACTAATTACTTAATTTTGGAAGTAACTAAGTTAGATTACAAGTTACTTTATTAGTTACATTCAACAGCCGCCGGTGTTGTGCCAAAAAGTGATCGTCTGCCATAAAGTGATTCTGATGTTTCTGTGTGCTTTTATGTGTAATGTCTTTGTTTATATTGGTAAATAAAGTGCAGTCAACATGATTTATGAAGGGCTTATATATAAAATGAAGAAATAACCTGTTTTTCAAGATTCTTTATGAGTCTGTTATTGTACCTACATTATAATCAATCCAGAGCTTTTTGACCACTTAAACTATCTTCATAGAACTGTGATGTTATATTTGTTGTGATTTCTGCAGCCTTCTGAGCCAGATTTCTGTTTAAAAAGACATTTTTAATGTCAATGACAGTTTTTACCTTGATAAAAAAATGAATATTTAAAACTCACTTTGCCAAAAACTGATTGCAACTTCTACCTTGTGATAGAAATGCTGTTTCTCACTCAAAATGACCTGATATCATTCACGAGAGATATGTTTGATATATGCTTTACAGATTATAGGTCAACAAGTCATTTACAGCCGTTTAAATACAAGCAGTCATTTTCTGGCAAATACCGAAAATAGCTTTTTGGCAGACGAACACTGGCACCCCCCCCCCCCGCTGCCTCAACAAAAAAATGACAACCAGGAAACGAGGGCGAGTCAGCCGTGTTTAAGGGCGGCATTTTCTCTACTACATACTGTCCAGCCGACTTCTTCAGCTCTCCCCCACTTACTGGTTTTGCACTGAAGTCCAGCTTCTGTTGTTTGGGTGCCGTTTTCCAGCTAGAAAATGTGCATCTCTCTCCTCCCTCCATTGTTTCCATTTGTGTCGCTGTTTGCTATTATTGTCCTCAGGCTGAAAACGGGACTTAATTGTTGCATCGATCAGACGTCACTCCTCGAGATGCAAGAAGAAAGCAAAAATATATCTTTGTACTGAAAATGACAAAAATAGTAACGCACAGTGACTTGGGTAAGTAACTTTAATCTGATTACTGGACTGCAAATAGTAATGCGTTAGATTACTTGTTACTGAAAAAAAGTAGTCAGATTAGAGTAGCGCGTTACTAAGTAACAATACTGTATTTATGTGGAGTCTAGGGTATTATTGACCATGTTTGACTACTTTTGATTTTACCTTTATATTTCGCCTTAAAAACTGTGTACCTTGCCCTATTTTTCATAATTTTTTCAGCAAAACCTCACATTTATCTGTACAGTTAGTTTTTCAGAATTTTGATATACTGTATTAAGATATTGGACCTAAATCACAAAAAACAAAACAAAATCGGATTAAATCAGATAAAACATGTAACTGTTTTTCTATGTATCACAATGTGTTCATCATAAACATGCACATGACCATCAGATTGTAAGCACAAAACATACTCACACACACCTGGACCCTCCAGGTGAGGAAAGCAGGTAACGCCTGTTTCCTGACGTCACACGCACATACACACACCCCCCACACACACTTACGTGATGCTAAAATAAAAGCACCGGCAGGAAGAAGAAAGTCAGACTCTCTTTCAGAGGCACGTGAGTGTTGGCTGACTGAGACTCTCCCTGCAGGTAAAAAAATCAACTACGGGTTTCTGTGTCTTTCTTTATTTAACGGTGGTCCGAACCTAACATTTTTTGGTCCTTCGAGAGCCGGGCGGGCAGTGAGGAGGTTTTCCCAACGACTACGGAGCGACGCCGGCAGACTGTCCGGACAGCCAGCTGCAATAGAGGCGCTGCACAAAAGACCTGGGGCATGACATTTGTCGCCAGGCCCGGCTTAATAGGTTTCTCCGCGGTCGCTGGGAACGCTTTCCTCGAGACCCGATCCACCAAGTGAAGACGACAGAAACCAGGTAGGACAAAACGTGGACTACTGAGTCGGACCGGGTCCGATTGCCATTATAACTTTAAGGGAAAGTTGGCTTTTCAGGGAAAACTTTAGTCTACGTCCTCCGAACCGGGTTCGTGAGGTAACCGGCCGGAGCTTTTCAGGGAAAAGCACAAACAAATCGTACACTACTGAGTCGGACCGGGTCCGATTGCCAGGATAACTTTCAGGGAAAGTTGGCTTTTCAGGGAAAACTGTAGTATACGTCCTCCGAACCGGGTTCGTGAGGTAACCGGCCGTTGTAACTTTCAGGGAAAGTTCGCTTTTCAGGGAAAAGCGCCCTCAGAACAGGGTTCACGAGGGGCACCGGTCGAAGTAACTTTCAGGGAAAGTTAGCTTTTCAGGGAAAAGCAAATAAAGCATAAAACGGTACCGTAGGTGTTCTCGCCGAAAGGAGAAAGTAAATTGGTAACTCCCGCCCAATGGAGAAATTTTAATTTGGCCTTAATTTGGAATTTTGGTGTTCTCACCGTAAACAAAGATTTAAAATAGGCGCCATAAATACGCGTATGTGTGTGTGTGAAAGTGAGTGACTGAGAGTGAAAGCCGCCATTGAAGTGGAAGCAGCAGCATGAAGAAAATCTAACGGTTTTCAACTTCATGGTCTGTTGAAGTACACAGTGAAGGGCGGATTTGGGTTTAGGTCTCAATAAAGACACGTGGTCTGTACGAGACAAAGCAAAGGCTGATTGTACGTCGGGAACAATGGGTAAGTCCTCGTCGAAATGCGAGGCCGCCGTATTAGAGGGCGATGTAAAATTTATGGAATGGGATAAACAAGGGTCAACTCAATATAAATAAATGGAAGAAAAAATATGGGTTTAAGGGAAACTTGGTAGTGACAGAATGTGAAAACTTAGTAACACAGCTGCAACAAAAAGCAGCATTTTGCAAGAAGGCGCAGTTGGAACTGCAGTGTGCAAAGTTTTGGCTGTTACAGGCTAAACGCCGACAGGAACAGCGGAAGGCAAAAGCCACAGCAGCAAAACCACCCACACACGTGCATACAGCTGTAATAAAGGCAGATGAGAAAACTCACATTGTATGTAGATCCCAGCAAGACCGTAGTGGGCCTGACCCTGCGGCACCCGGAGCTGCGCCATGTTTAGCGGGGGGGAGGGGCTAACGGGGTAAAACAAGCTGCGCCATGTTTAGCGGGGGGGAGGAGCTAACGGCGTAAAACAAGCCGCGCCATGTTTAGAGGGGGGAGGAGCTAACGGCGTAAAACAAGCCGCGCCATGTTTAGAGGGGGGAGGAGCTAGTGGGACAAAACAACATGAGACCCAAGCAAGGGAAGGCTTAACAGCTGTTTCTCCCGCAGCTTTTTCTCCCATTGCGAGCCGCACCAGAAATGGGGAACTTAAAACACTGGCGCACATACATGTGCATGCCCCACCTAAGCCAGCAGGTTATCCCGTTTTATCAGAGTACGGGCATGAAAGGGATTGTTTCAATTGTGGAGGGCCCCCACCCGCACTGGAACCAGTGGCACAAACCTTCCCAATGCTCCAAGCCGCGAACCCAAACATAGGGACAGCTAGCGCCCCTCAACCTCCTACTATTTTGGTTTACCGACCTTGGACTGAAACTGAAATGCAAGAGGCCGTTAGAGGCTTAACCCCACACAAAATTGACATAGAGCAATGGGCGACAGATATAAGGGGATTACAAACCTCGTTTAACCTGAATGGGGATGAAATGTTTCGTGTGTTCCGCAACCATTTTAAACACGAGTGGGGAAGAGTAAGGGACACCTTCACAGGAAGAGATGAGGGCGGCAACATTTTAAGGCATAATTCAGAAATCTTACGGCAAGGGATGGAAGGAGTAATTTTGAGAACAAAACAGACCCTAGTGCCACCCCCAAATTATGACAAAATTAACCAATGCAGACAAAAGGAGGGTGAAGATGTGTACGAGTACCAAGGTCGCCTGGAAGCAGTTTTTAAAGCCCACAGCGGCATTCCTGAAAGTACAGAACCAAACAACCCCTACCAACAACACCTAAAACTAGCACTAATGTCAGGATTTCAGCCCAAATATTCTGATTTTATTCGAAAACACTTTGTAAATCACTCAACGGCTAATGTAAATGAAATTATGAACTGGGCAACACACGCAGAGGGAGTGATACAGAGAAAAAAAAGGCGAAAAATCTAAATCAGGGGGGGGCAGTAGCGCGTTCATGACCGACACTATGCCACAGGACTCCCAAGTGTTTCTCGTCGCCCCTTCTCAGAGCAGCCAAGGGAAAAGGTTTCAACACCAGAAGGGGAAAGCCAAAAGTGATGAATGTTACAATTGTGGCCGGAGAGGTCACTTCGCCAGGGACTGCCTGAGGGAAAGGAGGGACGGAAGACGGCAAAGGACAGGTCACAGGAAAGGCAGGAGAGACCCCCCATACAATCCTGACTATGACAGCGACCACAACATAGCATGACTAGACCAGGAACCACGAGAACATGGCCAGGAAATCACTGTGGATTTCCAAAGCATACTGGCCATGCTTTCCAAGCCAGGTGAAAAACCCACAATAATACTCACAGTAAATGGCAAAGACTTAGAGTTTTTGTGTGACACAGGGGCAGACCGAACAGTAATTAGAGAACCGTTCCCAAACCGCAAACCAACAAGAGATAAAGTATACATGAAATCAGCTAATGGACACCTGAGTACTCTGTCACTATCCAGCCCAGTACAAATTTACAATTCTGAACTGGACACGGAGGTCAGAGGGACAGTGGTCTTAAGCCCAGAATGTCCAGTAAATCTACTAGGTAGAGATATGATGGCCAAACTGAAAATAGCTGTTATCCCAACACCCACCGGCATGCAAGCCAAGACTATTAGTGAACTACATCACAATGAAGAAGAAGAAGGAAAACATTATTACTGGAGTCCAGCTTTGCCATTCCGGGCACAGGCGTTGTAGATCAGGCATGATCCTTTGTCAGCTTACAGGACCATCCCGAACTAAAAGACGTTCCAGACCATCTGTGGTCCAAAGGGCCATCCGATGTAGGTCTTCTTAAGACTGCGCGACCAGTAATCATCAAACCCAAAACTGCTTACAGGCCAATTGTGAGGCAATACCCCCTGAAACCAGACGCCCAAGCAGGGATTGAGCCAGTAATAACTGACATGATCAAAGCTGGAATAATAATAGAAATGCCAGACGCTAAATGTAACACTCCAATATTTCCTGTTAAGAAAATAGGAACAGAAAAGTGGAGGCTAGTACAGGACCTGCGTGCTGTCAATGAAGCTGTGCAATCCAGAGCCCCATGTGTCCCAGACCCCCACACATTGTTGAATCAACTCACTCCAGATAAAAAATGGTTCTCAGTGATAGACTTGAGCAATGCTTTCTTTTCAATCCCACTGCATCCAGACTCCCAAGACTGCTAGAGACAAGAAAATCATCACTAGCACAAACACCTAAACCAAAAACCAAGAAGCAAATGATGGCCTTTTTAGGACTATGTAATTATTGCAGAGCATGGATCCCTAATTATGCCCAACTGACGCAACCATTGCTCTCCCTAATATACGACAACCCCATGGCAATGACAGATGTCATACAATGGACAACAGACGCTGCAGAAGCTTTCACAAGAGTAAAAGAAGCACTGGTAACAGACCTAGTGCTGCCTCTTCCAAATTACAAAAAAGATTTTGTCCAGACTGTAGATTGCAAGGATGGCTTTATGACTTCAGCTCTTTTACAGTCTTTTGGAGATAAATTAAGGCCAATCGCTTATTACTCCAAACGCCTAGATGCAGTCTCACGAGCATTACCACATTGCGTGCAAGCAGTATGTGCAGCAGCACTCGCTATGTAGGCCTCCAGAGAACTGGTGCTTTTCCACTCACTTACACTTGAGGTGCTGCTCTTACAGAGTAAAATGACATTCTTATCTCCAGCCAGACACCGGAGCTGCATAGCTCTCCTGTTATCGCAACCACACATAACTATAGAGCGCTGCACCACTCTAAACCCAGCCACTCTACTACCAACGCCACATGACGGTGACCCTCATGACTGCAAAGTGATGGCGGAACAAACCAGTAAGCCCAGATTAGACTTGCAAGAGGAACCACTGGCGAGAGGCCACGTTGTGTTTGTGGATGGCTCAAGCCGGAAAAATGATAGAAACAAAACAGACACGGGCTACGCTATAGTCACCAATACCACCATAATCAAAGCTGAGAAACTGCCCTCACACCTCTCTGCTCAAGCAGCCGAGTTAATCGCATTAACCGAAGCATGCAAGCATTATGCAGGTAAAGCAGTCACGATTTACACCGACAGCCAGTATGCCTTTTCTGCCGTATGTTCGTTTGCAGCACAGTGGGCGAGAAGGGGAATGCTGACCTCTACAGGGAAGCCAGTAAAACATGCTGAACTGTTTAAAAAAACCTATTAACGGCCATAAAACTACCATCAGCCCTGGCCATTTGTAAATGCGCGGCACACAAAACAGGCACAGACTTGATAGTATTGTAAAACAGCTATGCTGACAAAGCAGCAAAGCTGGCCGCAAGTGGTAAATATGGCACCTCAGCAATTACACGACAATTGTGGAACGCTTGTGACCCGAAGTGCTCCATGAGATGCAGCAGCAAGCAAAATTGAAGTGGAACAACTTCCTAGGTCACTATTCAAAACAGCAGCCATATTGATACATGCTTTAACACATGTATCAACAGGGGGGGATAGTGAGTAAGACCTATAAGTATTGCTTAGTCGTAAAACCTAGGGGTACAGCTAAAAAAATCACTGTTTTTATCATCCTCAAGAGCGTAGGACTCGTTGAAAGAACGAATGGTACAGTAAAAAATAGACTAAGGAAATGTATGGCAGAAACGGGAAGGCCCTGGGTAGAATGCATAGACTTAGTAAAAACATACATGCATGTGACCCCCAACAACACAGGGATAACCCCCTATTAGGCATTGTTTGGCTAACCTTTTAGACTCCTGGTGTACACAGAATAACAACAAGCAGAGGAAGAGACAGACTTGAGTGATCGGATGAGAAAGTTGTTCCAAAGCAAAAATGTTGTTGATACAAATAAACTGCCGGAAGGCTCTTCTGCTTCTCCACAGGAACATCCGGTAGCGGTGGGAGACTGGGTCCTGGTCAGAGTGATCAAGAAGAAGTGCTGGAACCAACCCCAGTGGGACGGACCCTACAAAGTACCACTGACCACGCCAACTGCAGTCAAAATAGCAGAGAGATCCACGTGGATCCACCTCAGCCAGTGCAAAAGGATTGAGCCAACCAACGCTGAGTAGGGGATGGAAGTCGGGGTACAAAGGGGGGGGTGAGCCCTAGGCCACCTTCGTCTCAAACCCGTGAAGAAAACAACTGAATCCCCCACTAAATAGGGATGGCTCGTTCACATGCAATGACCACGTGTAACTGGATCTGCACCCTGGGCGCACTGATGACCATCGCGACTGCAACACAAGAGTTGAGCGCCTTTCGTGCAATGGTGATGCAGAACAGAGTGGTTTTGGACTTGCTGGCCGCCCCGCAAGGAGGAGTATACACCCTGCAGCAGTATATGGAACAGCAGACACCTGGAGGGAGTCAGGACTGGCTCTCTTGGCTGACTACTGGAGCTTGGTGGCAAGCCCTGCTGAAAGTCTTAGGGCCACCAGGGGTCAATCTGTTACTGTTTTGTTTATTTTTCAGTTGTATTGTTCCATGTTTAAGGAAAATGATGACGAATGTTTTCCTCTCAGCTTTCTATCAGTATACCCTTGTGCAGGGTGGGCAGGAGGGTGAAACAGAAGACCAAATATGAAACCCCCATTGAAAATGAGAGACCAAGTAATGGGGGTGGATGTAAACTGGTTTTCAAACTAATGTTTAAAATTTGCAAATGTATGTAGGTGCTTCCCTGAGTGAGACTGACTAACAGTGGCTGCCGTGAGCGGCGAGGCCGTTGAGGAATTTTCCTGTCTTGAAAGAATAGAAAGTGACTTTGGGTCAAAAGAAGGATAGACAGCCGCATGACAGGTTTTTCACCTCAACCTCATTCAGGATTGTATGTGCTATGTTCATGATAAACAGGGAGGAATTGTTAGAATAGATAAACATGTAACTGTTTTTCTATGTATCACAATGTGTTCATCATAAACATGCACATGACCATCAGATTGTAAGCACAAAACATACTCACACACACCTGGACCCTCCAGGTGAGGAAAGCAGGTAACGCCTGTTTCCTGACGTCACACGCACATACACACACCCCCCACACACACTTACGTGATGCTAAAATAAAAGCACCGGCAGGAAGAAGAAAGTCAGACTCTCTTTCAGAGGCACGTGAGTGTTAGCTGACTGAGACTCTCCCTGCAGGTAAAAAAATCAACTACGGGTTTCTGTGTCTTTCTTTATTTAACGGTGGTCCGAACCTAACAAAACCTTTTTTGTCTGTGAAAACCACAAATATGTTTAACAAACTATTTTTAAAACTTAAAATACAAATATAACTTGTAATTTTGAAAAAAGTATGTACAATTTCAGCAAACAGTTAAAAGTTATATAAAACATTATATTCAAATGCATTAAAATTTACACCACTGAAATAAAAATTGTTTACAGCCTCGTATAAAAAAAATGGTGGGGTGGGTGATATAACACTACTGTACCATTCATATGAATATAGGTGAGCTTGTCCAAACTTCTGAGTGGTACTGTGTGTGTGTCCTGGGAGCTTGAGGGTCCTGCACAGCATCTTAGCTGTTCCCAGGACTTCACTCTTCTGGAACGATAACGTCATTCCTGGAGCCATTCTCCCAGTTTGGGGGTCACTGCCCCGAGTGTTACCACGGGGACCACTGTTACCTTCACCTTTCACATCCTCTCTAGCTCTTCTCTGAGCTCTTAGTATTTAAAGAGCTTCTTGTCTTTTTTCTTGACATTGTCATCACTTGATGTTCCTGTATACTATGCATACTACTACTATGCATGTATACACTTGGTTATGGTGTTCCATGTATGCCCTGCCTGCTGGCATCTTGCACCCTGCGTCTCTCCACAGCCTTCACCCGGGGTCTTGCCTGGTGTAATAGACCCCAGCCTCAATTGATTTTGTGCTTAGAGCTTGTTCCTGTGCTGACATGATTAGTCCCTCTGTGCTGTCTTTCAGTGTCTATCTGCCGGTGGTAGATGCCGTGCAGGGGCCTGTCCTTCCATGATGTTTCCAGTAAAAAAAAAAAAAAAAAAATACATATATTATATTAGGAGGGAGCTTGTTTTCTCCACCATCACCAAGTACTTCCTTGAATTATCAGATCTGTGGGGTTTATAATATTTTAGGGTCTTTACCTTTAAATATGCAATGCAATCAGACAATTGATGTTGTGATGCTGCACTATATAAAGAAAACCAAATTGAAAAAAAATGAGGTATTTCTAAAAGCTGATTTAGACTGTGTTGAATCTGTGAAGAGTCAATGACCCAAAACAGAAATTATAATTTCACTGTGAGCTGGACCGAGCACCACATCTGGTAAACTGTACTGCATGCCCTTCAAATCCTGCTAACAAACAGACAAACTTAAAAAGCTGTTGCTTTTATGTCCAACAGCTTAATTTGCCTGATTTTGTGGCATTTTCAGTGGCAAAGATAGATTATATCAAGACAATTCACACTGTGAACAACTGCATCCAGAAACCCACACTGTACCTTAGCCTGCAGCATGTTATGTGCCATGAAGGTCACACAGAGCCCAACAGTAATTCTTTTGTTTTTACCCCCCCACGCCCCAGAGCTCCCAAAAAAAATAAATAAATAAATAAAAAAGCATGAACCTTAGCTGTTTGCTCGGTGCTATGCACAGAAGCCTTATCTGATGATGTGTTTCGGTAATGCTGATGGATGCTGAGATTTAGTTACAGTTATCCCCTAGCAACAATGCTGAAAAGTCCAATAACTTACCATAATGAGTACAAATAAATATTAAACTCAATTTACGAGGTGGAAATGAAAATAAAACACAGATGCGGATCTTAAAATTGCTCATTTAAATATTGAGAATTACTTTGCAGAACAGCTGATTTATAGGACACTTACTTTTGAAAACAGTTTTCTGTTTTGTTTTGAACTTTTGTCTGTGGTGAATTCTCAGGCCACACAGTGGGAAACACAGACACACTTCTTTCTCCCTGCATCTGGTTCATAATTCATTAAGGACACATTGATATGCATGGTACTGCTCTGCCCCTGCTTCATTCATATTCACTACACTGGTACAGCAAAAAGAAATGGGGGTGGTTGAATGACCTCATCTGTGTGTGTGTGAAGGGTTTTGTATGTTTCAGGTACATGTGCTGTGTATTGTACAGTAGATTCAGTTCAGTGCAATTCAACCTTATTTTTACATCCCAGTTCCCAAGAACAATCGCCTGCAGGCACTGTATATAGTAAGGTAAAGGCCTTTGCTGTTGATTTCTTCTGTTTGCACATTAAATTATTTACTGCAAGTATCTAGTACATGGGAACGGTAGATAAAAATTTGTGTAGACTAGTTGTACTTGCTCAAATGCATTTGAGGCAATAACCCTTTTCCTTATTATTATTAATACCATTGCTTAACCAGGAAGTCCCACTGAGATAAAATCTCTTTTTACAAGGGAAACCTGGCCCAGGTAGCTGCCATTCAAACTCAAAAACTCTCAAAAATCAGTAGAAAGCTCTGAAATACTCAATGTATTTACGTATGTATTTGGTAACATATTTTATTCCATGTTCTTTACTTTTCACTTATCTAATTTTCCATAATGCATATGTGCAAATATTCAAACAAACTTTTCTGGATCACTGAGTGCATACAAGAAGTCACGTGACAGCACTGGTAACTCTAAATAAGGCAAACAAATTGGTAAACTTGGTGTATGGATCTCACAGCATAATTGATATGGTGTTCATCTTTATCACAAGATGGCTTAAGTGCACTGGAGCGCCATCTTCCTGATTATATTTAATTATATAATCCTTGAATATAACTCAATGGCTCAAAGAGTTGTGGATATAGTGAAAGGTGGCTTTCTCAGAGGTAGCGTTCACAGGAAGCAGCTTTTTGCTCAAAGTATCTGTGATCTCCTTTTTCAAAGCCCTTGTTGTTAAGTAACAAAATCAAGTACTTGGTTTTCAGTTAGTTTCACTACTGAAAACATTCAATGTGAAATATTTTGAAAGTGACATGAGCACATTGGGAAAAAACTTCAGCCTCACTGTTATGAACAGTATTATTTCAAGCCAAAGCAGCTATTTTCAGCAACAGTCTACTCTTCTGTGCACAATCTTCCCAGCATCAAAATAGCTAATTTAGTAATGAGCTCGTGAATATAGTGGACCTTTTCTGTGTGTAACCCTGTTAAAATCTGTTCATGTAATGTATGCGGAAATAAATAAGTTCATAGTTCGTAAATGGTATTTGTTAAAAATTCGTTAAACAGCAAATGAGGTTTGACGTTTAAAATTGTTTAAGAAAGAAAAAGACAAAAGTTGTATATTTTATTTCTGTAACCTTTTGTGAGGGAAGTGATCACATCTCCGGTGAATGGACAGGAAATGGGGTGAGAGGAAAACGTGAGGGATACGTGGTGGAGAGAGCAAGAGAAAAGTGAGAGAGAGAGACGAGCGAGAGAGATGCAGGTGTACACTGCGGACTGTTAAGCCAGCTTTTATCATCGTTCAGTGAAAGTGCTCGACAAGGACTCTTTTCCAAAACCTGAATGGTGGTGAAGTTGGTGAGTTTGAGTGGAAAACTCAACCGAGGACTGACGTTAGCCGAGTGAGCTGCTAATACAGTGGCTAATGCTTTCGCCTGTGCCATGCTAAGAAGCTAGCAACCCGCGAACTCAATTAGCAGAGCCTGCGTGAAGCTGTGAGCGGACGACGAGGACAGAGAGCCGACGGAGCTGGTCAGCGCTGTGTGTGAGGGCTGTGCCTGCATCGTCTGCTGCGTGTTTCCCCTCGTCTTACAGGCGAATCACCTCTTCTCATCTTCTTCTCCTGCGTCCTTGACTGTGTGAGTGGTTGACTCCATCAGCAAAAGGTACCGCTTTTTATTTTGCCCTTGAGGTGAAACGGCCATTTGTTTAAGGCTACAGCGTTCCCGAGCAGCGTTCAGGCCTGCAACGATTGGACTGGAGTATGATATTATTTTGTTTTCTTGCCGGCTGTAGGTTAATTATTGGGGCCCATAGGAGATATTTAAGTTTGACGTTTTTATTGAATGTTGAATGCATTTATTGGTTCAAAAGAAACTGAACAGAATATGTAAATAATTCCTTCTATTTTGCTAAGTAAATTTTCTATATATTTTTCAATTAATTGGTGTGTTTATTGACTGTTCTGATATTATAAGTGTATTAGTCAATGCAGGGTTTAAAGGGACATTTATTTAAATTTCGTAGAGAAACCCCAGGTTCTGTGAATACTTAAAAGAACTCAGGTTAGCCACCTCTCGTTATAGCTGTACGCACTAGAGAGGCGCTACATAAATTGGAGGCACCGCTGGGATCAGGATTATTGTGTGGGTTTCTTGTTTTTTGTGCATTATCTTGTGAAAAGTATTCTGTTGAAACCGTAAATGGTGAAAAGTTTTTCTCTTTAACATGGGAACTCGAGACGAGTTGGTATTAGAGTTAAAGGGTTGGTGCCAAGGGGAGTCAGTAGATGAGGCTCATGCAGTCTTGGTGCTCATGCAAGAAGATGTAACTGCAGCAGTTATTGAGGAGACTATGCAAACAGTGAAGAGTCTGGGACGTGTTCGTGTCAGAGGCCGAACACTAAGTTTACGGCAAAACAGATTTCTTGTCTTGTGTGAATGCAAGGAGGCCGTAAAGAGAGACATGGTTCCCTTTGAGGTGTTCCCCATTGATGGGGGAGGGCCGTGGTCTGTGGTCACAGTTGATGAAGGTCTTCGAGCTAGTGCACAAGCTCAGGGGTCATCTGGACCACAGCAGGCTAAAGATAAGCCTGTAGATGAACAGTGCACATTATTCCCAGAGGGAGATACTGTTGCTAAGTCAACAGAAGCTATTTTGCGAGCTGTGAGTGAGATACTTGACAAGAGCAAGTCTTCGAGTGAGCATGGAAGCTATCGCCGCTTACGAACCTTTTCGGGGTTGTTGCCCACCCCGGCTGGAGAGGAGCAGTTTGACCACTGGTTGAGCCAAGCACGGCTCATGGTGGAAGAGTGTGATTGCTCCCTCAAAGAGAAAAGACGGCGACTGATGGAGAGTCTTAGGGGCCCGGCGCTTGAGATTGTCCAAGCAGCACGCGCTGGCAATCCTGACGTTAGCCCTGAAACCTGCTTGGAGGCACTTGAACATGCTTTTGGAATAGCAGAAACAGGTGAGGAGTTGTATTTTGCTTTTCGTTTGTTGCAGCAACAACCAACTGAGAGGCTCTCTGACTTCCTTAGACGTCTAGAACAGTCGTTAAACCGGGTCGTGCAGAGAGGTGGCCTTCCTCCTGGTTGTGCTGACAGAGTAAGGCTAGATCAGTTGTTGCGTGGTGCTACCGCTTCTGATCTGATGCTGATTAATCTTCGGCTTAGGGAGAGAAAAGATAAGCCACCCTCTTTTCTCCAATTGTTAAAAGAGATTCGTACAGAGGAAGAATATGAGGCCTCAAGAAAAAAGCTTCATCCTGTTGTGCAAAGTGCATATGTAAAGCAGGAAGTTGTTGACAAGCAGACTGAATTTCAGAATTTGAAGTCTGAGATGAAGGAGCTCAGGTCCTTAGTTGCTGCTGCTGTGTCTAAGCCAGTTCGAGACACACTAGCTAGCACTGATCAGACTCCTCGTAATGCTGTAGCCAGTGAGTGCAGTCCTGACAATGAGATAACTGCATTGAAAAAGCAGTTAAAGCACTTGCAGCAGAAGTTCACAAAGAATGTGGCTGAACCACAAGCAGCTGTTTCATCCGTAAAGACATCAAAGCTAGCTGCTAGCTCTCCACAGAGATCACTCAAAGTCTCAGAGGAACATTTTTGTTATCGGTGTGGAGAGAATGGACATTTCGCAGGGAAATGTCAAAATCCGGAAAATCAGGCTAAAGTTATCAAGAGATTAATTCAAGCCCTGAAGTTGTCTAAGACCAACAAATCATCTGGTGATGCCCCTGCTAGCACAATGAACTGTTCAGTCGAGAATAGTACTGCAGACATGCCAGAAAATGTGAGCATTCCAGATGGGCTGGTGGGGCCGCCTAGCCTGGTCCCACTGAAAGTTAATGGGCAGCCCTGTACTGCTTTATTGGATAGTGGCTCCCAGGTGACAATCATTTTTGAACACTGGTACCAGAAATACTTGTCTGATATCCCCATTCAGCCAGTATCTGGTCTATCCTTGTGGGGCCTAAGTGAGTCAGGTGTTAGCTACCCATACACTGGATACGTGGTAGTCGACCTTGAGTATCCAGCTGAGGTGCTAGGAACTGTTCAGACAGTAACTGTCCTTGCCCTCCTATGCCCTAGTCCAAGAGCTGATGACAATACCTCTGTCATTGTAGGTACTAATGCTAGCCATGTCAGACGCTTGGTGAACCAATGCAAGGACAATGGTGTTGATGTCACACGGGCCCTGGGCCTTCGTGTTTGTGTCAGTGAAGGCCAACCTGTACTCAAAGGCGTTACTGTTCCTGTCCAGGATGACGATGAGGCTGGTCGTGTCCGATGGATGGGTCCAGGCCCTTTGACTGTACCACCACACGGTGATGCACCAGTTGTGTGCAAAGTGGAACTGAAGAAGCCTGTTCAGCAGGAAATCCTCCTGATGGATTCCTCACCAGCAGTCACTCTACCTGCTGACGTGTTCATCCTTCCCATGGTAATGCCCAGTGGGGCATTAGATGCTAATAGGTTCAAAGTCCTAGTCAGGAATGAGTCTACAAGAGAGATTTCTATACCTGTGGGAACAGTGATTGGCAGTGTGTTTCACATTGATTCAGTTTCTACCATTCCACCGAAAGAGACAGCTCCCTCCAACTTTGATGTGAGCAAAATAAACTTTGGAGACTCTCCCATCTCCGAAAAATGGAAGAACCGGCTGCGTCAGAAGCTAACCCAGAAGTCTCATGTCTTCTCAATGAATGAGTGGGATGTGGGGTTAGCAAAAGGGGTGGAGCACAGAATTCGACTGTCGGATTCCAGGCCTTTCCGTCAACGATCACGTCGATTGGCGCCAGCCGACATTGAAGATGTGAGACGACACTTACAAGAGCTGCTACAGGCAGGGATCATAAAAGAGTCAAGAAGTCCCTATGCATCCCCGATAGTTGTTGTTCGGAAGAAAAATGGCACTGTCAGGATGTGCATAGATTACCGACTATTGAATAGCCGAACAGTACCAGATCAGTACACCACCCCATGCATTGAGGACGCACTGAATGCCTTGACAGGGAGTCAGTGGTTCTCTGTGCTTGATCTGCGTTCAGGCTACTACCAGATTGCCATGTCTGAAGAAGACAAAGAGAAGACGGCATTCATTTGTCCGTTAGGCTTTTTCCAGTTTGAGAGGATGCCGCAAGGCATCACAGGAGCTCCGGCAACCTTTCAGAGGTTAATGGAGAAGGCAGTCGGAGACATGAACCTCTTGCAAGTGCTAGTGTACCTTGACGATCTGATTGTTTTCGGAAAGACTCTTGAAGAGCACGAAGAGAGACTGCTCAAGGTCATAGATCGTCTTGGGGAGGTAGGACTCAAACTTTCAGTCGACAAGTGTCAGATCTGTCTGCCCAGAGTCAAGTACCTGGGGCACGTAGTGTCTGCTGACGGTGTTGCCCCAGATCCAGACAAGATAGAGGCTGTTACCACCTGGCCTATGCCAACAAACCTAAAGACACTGCAATCGTTCTTAGGGTTTTGCGGCTATTACAGAAGATTCATCCAGAACTATTCTGCAATCGTTCGACCGTTGACCGAGCTCACCAAGGGTTATGCTCCTACCCAAAAGGGAAAGAAGCAAGCCCCTGATGTCAACAAAGTCTACTTGAAAGAGTCAGAGCCCTTTGGAGACAGATGGGACAAAGCATGCACAGATGCGTTCCACCAGATTATCCATTGCCTGACCCATGCACCTGTCTTGGCATTTGCCAACCCACAAAAGCCATACACTCTGCATGTTGACGCAAGCTTGAAGGGTCTTGGTGCAGTACTTTACCAAGAGTACCCTGAAGGCCTGCGGCCAGTTGCTTTTGCAAGCAGAAAGCTGAGCACAGCTGAGAGAAATTATCCCATACACCAACTGGAATTCTTGTCTCTCAAGTGGGCAGTAGTCGACAAGTTCCACGACTACTTGTATGGGGCAAGATTCACAGTACGTACCGATAACAACCCGCTTACGTACGTGCTGTCAACAGCTAGGCTTAACGCGGTAGGGCATCGCTGGCTAGCTGCCCTGTCGACGTATGAGTTTGACATCCAGTATCGTCCAGGTCGACACAACATCGACGCCGACCTGTTGTCACGGAACACCCCAGATGTGGATGACAACGGTTGGGTGACTATACCGCAGTCTGGTGTCAAGACTATTTGTCAGCAAGTCTGTGTACCAGAAGCTGCTCATTTGACACCTGTATATGTCGCGCAGCTAGGGGCATCTGCACAGTGTGTTCCTGACCTGTATGCATATCCAATGCATATGAACTTGAAATCGCTTGAGCTCATGTCAAAGCAGAGTCTCAAGAAAGCTCAAGAAGGAGATGAAGCCATTGGACCAGCCATCCAAGCTGTCAAGCATGGACAGTGGCCTGATGAAGTGTCAAAGAATCTAGAGTTATTGAGATTGAAAAGAGAAATAGGAAAGCTTTCCATGAAAGATGGATTGTTGTACCGTTACAGTAAGAAACCATCTGGAGAAATGGTCACTCAGCTTGTCCTTCCAAGGGAGTTTCGACCGATGGTCATGCGAGCCATGCATGATGATCTGGGACACCTTGGGCAGGAGAGAACTATTGACCTTCTCCGTAGCCGATTCTTTTGGCCAAAGATGTCAATGGAGGTGGAAGAGTATATCAGGAACTGTGGAGAGTGTGTTGCTCATAAGACCCCTCCACAGAAAGCTGCTCCATTGCACCAGATTGTCAGCCATGGGCCAATGGATCTAGTGTGCATGGACTTCCTTTCCATGGAGCCTGACTCCAAGGGCATAGCTAATGTCTTGGTAGTCACAGATCATTTTACAAGGTATGCTCAGGCTTTCCCAACTAAAAGCCAGAAGGCCCAAGTAGTGGCTAAGACCCTGATGGAGAAATATTTTGTTCATTATGGGCTGCCATCAAGGATCCATTCTGATCAAGGGAGGGATTTTGAGAGCAGACTGATCCAGGAACTACTGCATCTGATGGGGATACGCAAGTCACGGACTACTCCCTATCACCCGCAAGGAGACCCGCAGCCAGAAAGGTTTAATAGAACGCTGATCTCTATGCTTAGCACGCTGGGTCGTGAGAAGAAACATAGCTGGAGCCAGCATGTTCCTTACTTGGTCCATGCGTACAATTGCACAAAGTGTGACGCTACAGGGTACTCACCCTACCATCTAATGTTTGGTAGGGAGGCAAGACTTCCTGTTGATCTGTGTTTTAAAACATCCCCAGATGGCCTAGAGGATGCATGCCACACCCGATATGTCACTAAGCTGAAAGAAGATCTGAAACAAGCCTACAAGTTAGCCTCGGAGGCTTCAGACAAAAGGCACCAGAGAAACAAACGGTTGTATGACCAGCGAGTTACCTTTCAGTCCCTCGAGATTGGTGACAGAGTTCTACTCCGAAACTTGGGTCTGAGAGGAAAGCATAAGCTGGGAAGCAAGTGGAGTACTGAACCTTATGTTGTCACGGGAAAGCTGCCCAACCTACCTGTGTTCAAGATCAAACGGGAGGATGGAAAGCCAGGGACAAAGACTATCCATAGGGACCACCTTCTACCTATTGGACAGTTTGTGAGAATGCCACTCACCAAACAGATTGAGGATCCACCTGCCAGGCCCAGGACCAGAGCATTCACTCAAAAGAAAAACCAAAGAGACCAAAGTCCAGAGACTCCAGAGTTACAGGAGTTCTCTGACTCGTCTTCTGATGTGGAGTATTTTGTCACTCACCGGGCTATGCCAAAAGACCTTGCCCGTAGAGTGTTGAATACTGCCAGGTCAGTTGACATAGATGATGAATCTGATCCAGAGCACGACGCTGACTCAGAGTATGATAATGACACGAGAGTTGAACCTGTTGATGGACAAGACTCGGATATAAACAATGATGGTCACAACTCTGATCCTGAACTAGAGGATGAAAGGGGTAAGGGGTGTGAAAGAGGAAAAGTTCCAGAACATGTCAGTGAGAATGAATTGGAGTCTGGAGAAGAATCTGTAGTTGAGGTCCGGGAAGAGAGACTGAGAACCAGAGCTGAACCCAGACCAAAAAGAACTATTAAGCCTACCATTAGACTCACCTATGATGAGCCTGGTAGATCCAGTGACAAGCCCTTGACCATAGTCCACAGGGGAATTGTTATTAAAATAGGACCACCCTAGAGGTACTAGGTGTTGTGCCCTTAGGACTCCTTAGTTTGGTGTCTGGTGAGGACACACAGACATTTCAAAAGGGGGAGGGTGTAACCCTGTTAAAATCTGTTCATGTAATGTATGCGGAAATAAATAAGTTCATAGTTCGTAAATGGTATTTGTTAAAAATTCGTTAAACAGCAAATGAGGTTTGACGTTTAAAATTGTTTAAGAAAGAAAAAGACAAAAGTTGTATATTTTATTTCTGTAACCTTTTGTGAGGGAAGTGATCACATCTCCGGTGAATGGACAGGAAATGAGGTGAGAGGAAAACGTGAGGGATACGTGGTGGAGAGAGCAAGAGAAAAGTGAGAGAGAGAGACGAGCGAAAGAGATGCAGGTGTACACTGCGGACTGTTAAGCCAGCTTTTATCATCGTTCAGTGAAAGTGCTCGACAAGGACTCTTTTCCAAAACCTGAATGGTGGTGAAGTTGGTGAGTTTGAGTGGAAAACTCAACCGAGGACTGACGTTAGCCGAGTGAGCTGCTAATACAGTGGCTAATGCTTTCGCCTGTGCCATGCTAAGAAGCTAGCAACCCGCGAACTCAATTAGCAGAGCCTGCGTGAAGCTGTGAGCGGACGACGAGGACAGAGAGCCGACGGAGCTGGTCAGCGCTGTGTGTGAGGGCTGTGCCTGCATCGTCTGCTGCGTGTTTCCCCTCGTCTTACAGGCGAATCACCTCTTCTCATCTTCTTCTCCTGCGTCCTTGACTGTGTGAGTGGTTGACTCCATCAGCAAAAGGTACCGCTTTTTATTTTGCCCTTGAGGTGAAACGGCCATTTGTTTAAGGCTACAGCGTTCCCGAGCAGCGTTCAGGCCTGCAACGATTGGACTGGAGTATGATATTATTTTGTTTTCTTGCCGGCTGTAGGTTAATTATTGGGGCCCATAGGAGATATTTAAGTTTGACGTTTTTATTGAATGTTGAATGCATTTATTGGTTCAAAAGAAACTGAACAGAATATGTAAATAATTCCTTCTATTTTGCTAAGTAAATGTTCTATATATTTTTCAATTAATTGGTGTGTTTATTGACTGTTCTGATATTATAAGTGTATTAGTCAATGCAGGGTTTAAAGGGACATTTATTTAAATTTCGTAGAGAAACCCCAGGTTCTGTGAATACTTAAAAGAACTCAGGTTAGCCACCTCTCGTTATAGCTGTACGCACTAGAGAGGCGCTACATGTGGTAGTTGGTGGAGCCCAAAATAGAGTGCAAGTAAGAGTGCGCATTGAAATTGCCATAGGCATGAATTCACATGTTGGCTACTGTTGCTAAAATATTCCCTGCATCAACAATTTTACAGTGTAATGTGTTTTGTTTGCATCTTCTTTAGGACAATTTAATATATATATATATATATATATATATATATAATGTATTATTTATGTGTTCCATTAGCTCATGGAACATAAATTGGGTGAATTCAGGTCATTTTGGTAAATCACTTGGGACACTACGGAAAAACTATGTGTGGAATTTAACTGTGTTTTTATGAATAATAAGGCCCATCTTCAATATTTTGTGTTACTGATGTAATAAAATATAAGCTTTGATACATCAGCTGCCCTACATTTATTGAGGTGAGCAGTGCAAAGGTAAATTTGACCCATCAAACTACAGAGTGAAACAGAAACATTTCTGATAAAACAAGTTGACTTAATCATTTTGATTTTTCAGTGAGCATGAGCTCTTGTGTGCACAGTAGTCATGTGCATGTTAGTATTGTATGTCTGTGTGCTTACTCATACAGTACTAGCAAGTGCGCACAAGCATAGTTGAGCACACATCACACAAGAGAATGTGGAAAAAAGTAACACTTGCAACAATAAAATACAGTGGTACCTCGAGATATGAGCTGCTCTGCATACGAGTTTCTTGAGATACGAGCTGCGACTTGAGCCAATTTCCTGTTTGAGATCCGAGCTGAATTCCGAGATACGAGCCGGCGGCCATACGGGAAGCCGACCCGTAATTCGGGAGGATGCCACGTCGGGCGCTCGGATCGCAGCATCAAGTTGTCATCTCGTTTTTTCTCGCGTTACCCACAGAGTTAAGTCGTATCTCATGCGTTGTGCTCCATTTCGTGTGTTGTGCTCGTTTTTGAATCATTTGCGCAGTTTTAACTAACGTTTTTTGTGTGCTACGATGGGGCCGAAGAGGGAGAAGCTTTTGAGTTTCATAGAAAAGTAACACCCAGAAAAAGTTTCAACTGGTCGTGCTTCAGCACTTTTTAATGACACTTGTCTGTCTCATTTTCGTAACATTTTAAAAGGCAGGCAAAAGCAAACCTCTTTGGATAGATTTTTATTCAAAAGGCGTGAAAGTTAAAGTGCCGAAAGTGAAGCCATAAAGGCAAAAACAAGCGATGATTAAATAAAAAATAATTTTACGTTTAAGTTAAGTTTAAAGTTAAGAAAATGTATTTTTTACAATTAAGTTTTTGTTCTTTCATTTTTAGTAAAGAAAGTGCAATTTTATTTTAAATTTATTGTTAAAGTGCAGTTTTAGTTTACCTGTCTACAGAACCTGCATCCCTTCCTCCCTCCCTCCTCCTCTGCCGCTCACCTTTGTTAGCCTGTGTCCCAGGTAAGACTGTACTAAATATCAATTATATTTCTATTTCAGATATTTTTGTTTTATTAATAATGTATATATTTGTGTGTTTCTGTATTAAAAACATGTACTTTTCCCCGAATTTACGATACATTGGGGATTTTTCTCGGGGCTGGAACGGATTAATTCTATTTCAGTTATTTTAAATGGGAATAGTTCGTTTGAGTTACGAGCTCGGTCATGGAACAAATTAAACTCGTATCTCAAGGTACCACTGTATGTTGATAATATAAATCATTTTCAAGAAGATCAATCATCAGAATATCTGCTAGACCTCAACTCAGGAAGTGGCCCATTTGAAATGGTTTAATGGCTCATGTTTTCTAAAACACTGAGGTAAACAGGGCTAGTAGCTAAAACAAAATATCACCATTTTATTTGATAGAGGCTTTGGCATCGTGGATTATGAACCATTACTTCTAGATGTTAATTTGTTTCCTTTATCAACTCTATTATTGACAAATAAAACTTAATATGTCGAGCCTCTCACTGTGCAGTTTTCTGGGGCAGTGTCAAAATGAAGTATTGCCTGGTCCCCTTTAACAACGCCAGACCAATAAAATCAAATGCTAAGTGTCAACCACTCTTATCACAACAGTTTGAAATTGTTTGCAGTCACTGACTGTTAACTTTCACAGAGCTGAGATGCTCAAGCCTTAAATAACCCATTTTACCTGAGTTCACCCTTATGATATGATAGTACTGTAGATGCTCATAATGAACATGTCCAGAGTTTCAAATAATGAGTTCTCCTTATATACAAATGAAATCACCGAAATAGGCTGAGCTTCAAACTGCATCAACAATGTGTTTCAGGCAGGTTTTTCTACTCCTTATGTAGTAGAAAAACCTAATAATACATAGTAGTATGTTGTCAGAGAGGGGATATTCCTAATATGCTCATCTCAGGCACACAGCTCTGGTTGAATATACAGTAAAAAAAAAATATGCTGGAATTGAGAAGAATAGGTCCCCTTTAACGAGGCATATACTGTAACATGACAATCCCAAATTGGATGTATGGACATCAGACTAAAATTCCTTTGTAAAAAACATTTCAAAGCATCATATACTGCCATTAACTAAAAAAAAAAATCAATACCCCAATGTTCTGCATGAAGTACTATATTATTTTGGTAATTATCCTTTTCATGACTACAAATCTGTCTCCAGGGGAGGAAAGATGAAAAATAAATGCTGGACTTGCCTGCACGATCCTCTCTATCCAAATTTGGATAAAACACTTCAAGTTGAATAGGAGGCTGCCTGTGAGCCTGAAACCCATCATTTTTGTTTCTGAAACCCTGACATGGCATTGTACCTTCAGGTAAAGTCAGACACCTGTCAAAAACATGACCACTCACTCTCTTTATGAAACCCTGGAGCACACAGCAGGGACAGTGTAATACACAGCAGAGTCAGGCTTCCTCTGAGGATGGAACAAACCATTGGCTTACTGAAGGGGAAATAGATTTGCCACAGTGCCACAGGGGGGGAGAATGCTCTCCCACCTAGTGGGAGCCTGCAGCATTATAAGGACGTGCAGTCCTGCACAGTCGTGCGATTAGAGATGGATTTCCCTTTCTCAGTGTGGAACAAGGGCTTGATGACCCCTATGAGTGCCAAACCCAGCACCAACCAACAGCAGCAGCAGCTATCCAACTGTGTCTTCCTGCAATGCAGCAGCTTTAAAATGCCAAAGATGGCTAAGTGACGGCACATGTGACTAACTGAAAACAGCGAAGAGGTAAATAGACTTTGATGCTTCATTGCTTGTATAATGTCAACATAATTATATTGCTCTAATAAAGTGAGAGATGTATTTATGCTAGTCCATCCTTCTGGGTGTTTTGTTTGTTCTTTGCAAATTTCGATAACTGCATGTATAAGACACTTCAAACTTGAAAGGTATATTGCTGAGGACATGACTACGTGCAGTGACAAATTTGAGGTCACGGAGATGAGTGCTGGTATCATATTTAGGGTTTTGGCCAATGGCAATCAGTGGGTGCACCTCTTTTGCTAGGCATCATCATCCAAACCGTTGCTATGCTGTGGCTTCATCTGGGTCTAATGATGTCAGAGAAGTATAAGTTAACAGAATTAGGACAGTGACCAAGAAAACTGACCTCAGTGATGTCACACAGATGTCAGTGACCAAAAGTAGTGTCTGCTAATGTTAGCTTACCTGCTATCATGACAAATTGCTTTATACCCAACTGTAGGCCAGACCAAGCGCCGGTCACCTTCACCTGCATTCGTGCATTGTTGTACAATCTAAATATTACTGAACCCACATCTTTTTTTCTTTTTTTTTTTTTAATGGCATAAGCTAGCAAGTTATAAGCTGGCTCATTTCAGTCATTATACTGCAACACTTTTCACTATTTCCCCCACCATAACGTCATCTGTTACCACATGTTGCTCCTGATTCAATGCCAAAATGACCCAGCTGACCTGGTAATTAAACTGAAATAAAAAGCAAAAAGGCCGCATTGAGTTCATTATGGTCCAAACAGCTCTATAGACCTGAGAGCTGTGGTGAAGGCAGTGTTACTCCACAGAGCAGAGCTGTTCTTTCTCTTTAGGGCAACTCACCTGTAATCAGACCATTATTTATAATTATTATTATTATTTTTACAATGATCAAAGTTTATGTTGCAGACTGTGTGATGTGAATATCACTCAAGAACACTGAACTGAAAAAAGCCTGTTTCTATAACAAAAATAGAAATGTACAAAGTTAAATTCACCACCAGTAGAACTGAAGGCTGCTGACTGGGCCTGACAGAGGTTGGTGTTCTCTTTAAAGAATAATAATGACCAGGATATTAATGCCACTAAATAAGGGTGTTTATACATCTATTTATATCAAAAAAGTGAACATGTTTATATTACCTTAATCTATGTTTATATTACTTCTCTGTCTCATGCTTTTGACAGGGGAGGTATAAACAGTAACTTCTACTATAGATATGTGATTAAACCTTCTCTGTGCTTTAATCAACACAAAGGTAATATACATTTGGGTCCTGAGTTTGTTATGAAAATCACATCCACAGAATCACCAACCATAGCAGGAATCTGTCAGAAATACAATCCACAGGGCATTGCTGTCATGCCTCTGAATGGATGTCATAGACTGGGAGAAGTTTGTCTTGAGGAATAATATGAAATTTTGACACCAAATGCACGTAACACAGGCACCCCAAAAACATAAGCTGTCAACCAGTGCCCCTTTTTAGTTTTCCTCCTTTTAACAGGTGCTGCAGTGTGGACGATATCAGACCTACATCTGAGAACTTGCTACAGTTTTAATGTTGGGGATTTACTCAATTACAGCGTGTGAGTGTGTGTGTGTGTGTGTGTGTGTGTGTGTGTGTGTGGGGGGGGGGGGGGGGGGGTCATACAATCTTTCATACAAAAGTTAGAAAATAAAACATTAAATATAAAGTGTCCTAGTGGTGACCTCAGAGCCCTATCGCAGTGTCAACTCCAATGAAAGGTTATCAATTCAGTTCAATGTTATTTATATACCGCCAAACCACAACAGTCACCTCAAGGTGCTTCATGTTGTAACATAAAGACCATACAACACATGGAGTGGTGGCCTAGGGGAGAAGAAAGGGTTCGTCACTGAGAGGACCCTGGTTCAAATCCTCGGGCTGGCATCACTGTGGGTCCCTGAGCAAGCCCACCCCCCCAGGTTGCTCCCCGGGCGCCCTTTGGCTGCCCCCTGCTCCATGCTGTGCTGTGTGTACTACATACTCCATGTGTGTGATGGGTTAAATGCAGAGAATGAATTTCACTGCATGTAAATGTATGTGACAAATAAAGCTCTTTCTTCTTCTTCACATGAAATGTTGTATGACTTCGTCTGCTAATAAGTTTGTGCCAGACTATATTAAACTTTACATGAACACATATTTATTTAAACTACTTGAGTGACAGTTTCTTTATTATATAAACACTATTTTTTTTTTATTCATAATTATACAGTACACACTGTGTCCAAACTTTTGACTTGTGGTACTGCAGAAATATGTGATATTACATAATGTAACTTAATAATGTGTGTTATTTTACTTTATGGCAACACAGAACCGAACAGTGGTCACTAACTCTCACAGATGTCTCAGTCAAGGTGGCCAATCTCGAGCCAAAGTCAACACCACTCTTAACCAACGCTAGAGTTCATGTTATAAATACACAGTAACAATTTATCTTTTTGTGTGTAATCCCATACCATAAATGCCACCCTTACCCTTAACTCTGACCTATTTGGGTTTGATTTTTTTTCAATGGTGCAATATTACACCCTAAAGCTTAAAAATGCATTATCAGGAAAAAGGTTATATAGGGTAATTTTTGTAGTGTAACATTATCTGGTAAAATGGTGCACCAGTCAATCAAAAATGTGGAAGTGGTGATTTCTTAGTAGATTTCTTTATAGCATTGTGTGTCTTTGTAACATCAAGTCTTCCGTTTTTGACCCAACCAGTGAGCATCAGTGTAAATGTTCAGTACGATGTTAAATTACAGCAAAAAGCCAGCAAAATTTAGACATCAAGGAATGTACCTTTAGTTATGGAAACTTTGAAATAATCGTCGAGGAAATTGTATAAAAGATAGATAAATTTCTTATGAAACATCACTTTATTTGCCGGAGAACCAGTAAACAAATGTTTTACTTATCAAATTCTGAAGCTTCACAAACCTCCTAAATTAACTCCCTGAAAAAGAAATATAAGCAGTTCTGTAAGCAGCTGAGGTGTCCCAGTCCAAAACCTTTAGAGCCGTCAGTAGACAGAGCTCACCATACTCCTAAAGCCTCCACTTGACCAACCTTTGTTCATCAGACCTCACTAAACTGATTGTTTAAGCCCCAAATAATTCATTACACTGACTGGGTGTCCTATTACTGTTGGGTATTGGACAAAGTCTCTCTGTTTATTTCCAGTACAAAATGAGTATTAACTGTCAGTCAAAGCCACATCATTGTTGAACCTACAATTTAGTACAATGAGTGGTTTAGGGTTTGATAATGGTTACCTACCAAAACGAATGTGCAGCCAGGATTGGGACATTTATCACCAGCTTGAAATTTACATACCTACGACTAACGAACTACTTACAAGTGTCAGAGTCAGCAGCAGCGCCCACTTCTTTAATTCACACTGCCAAAAATAGCTTCATTGTTTTCCATGATGATGACTCACATAACTGATGACCTAGTAAGAGCCACAAATAAAGAGACATGGAGAGGAAACAAACATTTCTTTTAATTTAATAGTTAAGTGTTTGGAATTTATAGAAAAGCAGCAACACTATAAGGCATCTTTGTTTCCATGTTCTTTGGATCATCATATTTTTAAAAGACAAACTAATGGTAACTGCTGAAGGCCCTTTGGGTACACACTGCAGAAGAGGAAGAAGAACTTTATTGATCCCAAAGGGAAATTCATGTCTGACATAGCTCATCTATTTGTATAGTATGAGAATTGAAAAGCCTTCCAGTACTGATGTTTTTTGTTCCATGAAGATAAAGTGGGTGATCAGAGTTGTTCAAGGTGAATTCTGTAATGGTAAGTTGTTAAACTCCAAGTGGTGGTAAGACAGTAGCTCTGTAAGCTTATTTGTCACTGGCGTACAGCTGATCGAGGGTTTTATTTTCTCTGGTAGGACAGTCAGCCAATTGTGTGAATGCAATCAATTGGGAGGAGAGAGAAACATGATTGAAGTCTCCTGAAATTATGAAGAGGGCCTCTGGATGTTTAGTCTGTATCCTAGCACCAGTTTCACTGAGAACTTCACACGGAACTTCAGCTGTTGCTTTGGGTGGAATGTAGACAATTATTGTTATGATATGACTGAATTCTCTTGGTATATAATATGGTTGCATACCAACTCATAATAATTCAATATCAGGTGCACACAACTTCACCTTGACAGTGATATGTGCAGGATTACACCATCTGCAGTCCACAAATAAAGCCAAACCCTCACGTTTTTTTTCTTGCCACTAGCTATAGCATCTCTGTCTGACTGTATGAGGGTGAAACCAGAGAGATCCACATCAGAGTTTGAGATGTTTTGATTCTACTATGTAGTGAGACTGCACTCATGTATACTTTCTGTGTCATGGTCCTGGGCCTTTTGCCCAGTGTTCTCGTGTTCTGAGATTTTTTAAGTTCTGTTGTTGTTTGAAGTTCTTCTGCATTCTAGTTTGCTTAGTATAGATTCTTGGTTTGTTATAGTTTCTGAATTGTGTTCTTAGTTATAGTTATTTGTATTGGGTTCCTGTTTCCCTTATTTTTCTGGTCATCCCTGCGTTCATGTGTTCCATGGTCTGTTTTGTGTTTAGTTTTGCCTCCTGTGTTGTTCCTGCCCAGCTGTTTCCACTTCCCTCATTATTCCTCTGTGTACATATTGTCTGCGTGTCCCCTTGTTCTTCGTCACGTTGTCGTCGTTGGCTATCCCCCTGCTGTGTGCCTCCCTATCCGTGTTTTGTGATCTAGTGAGTTTTTGTAACCCGCTCTCATGGCTCCCATCCGGCTCTGTTTTGTTCAGCCTTTTCTGGCAATAAAGCTGAAGATTTTTGAGTTTAAACCCTGCCTCTCCAGTCCTACATTGGGGTCCTCACCTATTACACATAGCGCTAGTTCATGACATTCTGAGTCTTTACCAATATCTCCAGCTCATCATTTTTGTTGGGCAGAGAGTTGACATTTCCCATGATGACTGTTGGCAGAAAGGGCTTATATTGCCACTTCAAGCATTCACCATTGCACCAGCACAGCAACCACAAAAATACCTCTTTATCTCAGCTGGAATAGAGTGGTATGTTCCAAATTTGCTCCATTTCAATGAAAAAAGCTCTTCTCTTGAGTAAACCCTTCTCCCCACAGAAATATCTATCAGTACTTGACAAAAGCAAAAAAAAAAAAAAGTATAAAAATACAGTAAAAATAAAGTAAAAATCAGAGCTACCAGATTTTTTTGCTAACAGTTGAAGCACATGTTCTAGAACATCAACGATATCAACTGTATGTGCTTTGTGCGAGAGTGGGCAAGTATGGTTGACAACATTAAGGAATTCTCCAGGGTAGTTATTGGCTATTGCTTTGTGAAAGGCAACTGATGAGGTTAACAAGAGATTCTCCAACAAGCTTGCAGAATGAGGCACTTTCCAGTATGGTGTATGTTCTGTCAAATACTTGGTGCCACTTGGCGTTGGTGTTCATCTGAAATCTAAATTTGGACTAGCATGTAGATTATGTCAGCGCTCACTGAAAATTTACTGTACATCATCATCTATTTGAATTACTTCATTTTCCCTTCATTTTCTAACAACTTTTTGATGGATCTCAATGAAACTTTGTGGTCCCAATAAAGACTCCTACTGACTTTGGTGTTCCTATGTTGTGTTGGTGTTTCTTCTTTTTTCTGGAGCAGGCAGTCATCAGAGCAACAACGACCTTCAAATTTTCATCTCATCTCCTGAAACGATGGTTGTAACCTTTGGTGCATACCAGTGGCGTGTGCTAACGTTTCCAGAAAAGCAAGCAGATACGATGCCTCCACTACCTCATTAACAAGAAAAATAAGACCACATTAAATAATAATTTATCAAATAATAATTTTTGTATTTGAAGTTGTTTACCTGCATGTTTATAACAAAGACCAACCCCATAGGACATTTTATGCACCTCTAGTGGCATCTGAGAGAATATAGAAGATGGACCTAGTTTGCAGGTCAGAAAAGTGCTCGAATATATGGAAATGAAAACCAAACCTAAGTTTATAAATAAATAAATAAAACTCCAAAACTAACCAATAATGATTCTACAGAATTCTTGAAACAAACTCTCATGGACAAAATTCTTCAGACTTTTAAGGGACGTCCACAGAGGAAGCACGTTCATCATAAATTGCTCTGTTGCCAACATTACAGTTTCTGGTTGCCTGGTAACATTCTAATTTCCCACCCTATCATATGTCAATCAATGGTACAGAATCCTGTGTTCTCACTGGTAGTCACTTAAATTGCTTACATCGAAGTTCAGAAATGTTTAGCTCGGGAACTGCTCATTTCATGTTGCCAGTGGTTTTTTGGCCCATCTTTGCTTGAAGTTGCTTAATATCATTGACTTTCCTCTGGTCTCTGGTCACCACATTGCTGCTAGTCCTGGGCTTTGTGACTTTGACACTGGAAACAGTCCTCTGTACTGTATCTTCTCAGCAATGCTTATATGGGTGATGTCAGGTGGTAGGGACAGAACATGAATACCGAACTTGTTAGTATACCATTTTAGTGTGTTGATGTGAGCACCACTATACATGTACAATCCAAGAGAAACACGGGCTGTTGTAATCGTAGGCTTGTTAAATTGATTGATAACTGCAAAGAGTGCAGTGCTTATTTCTAAATGTATGTCACTTCTTTGACACAACTGTAATTTTGTTTTGAAATACTGTGAAGATTAACAGTGGTAGTGGCTGGATGTGAGACTGATGCAAACTGGCCTTGGTGACCCAGACGATGGAGAAGTAATCAGGAGTGTTTGCATTTCAACCTGGTATTAATTAACATTCTCATTATCTTGATTGATAAGCTCTCCTGCATGTCAAATCACAGGTGTAAATGCTGAAATGAGTGAGGGCAGGATTCTGTTAAACTGGTTCACTTTCAGGGTCCTGGTAATGTGCTTGCTGGCTTACCGTCACACTGTCACTTGCACAAAAGACCAATAATTATTCCTACAAAGATTACAGACAGGCATTATTTCATGTCCTGCAGTTGCACAAAATTAAATATGAATAAATAAATTCAAAAGTTGCCCAATTTTCTGAATAATTACTGCTTCAGAAGCCAAAAAATTCCATGAAACCCACAACTGTCTATGTGCTTGTTTATTAAAAGACTTGTTTAACTTGATGAGTCGTGACAGAAGTATAAAGACATGTTTTCACTAGTGTCCTTGGTGCTAAGCGCAGCCTTTCTGTGAAGCCACATCTCTTTCTCTCTACTGCTCCTTTTTTTTTTCTCCATGTTGTATTTTTTCCTGTTCCACCCTTTCACCGCAGCTTTCTGTCAGCAAGTCTTTTTTTATATATATAAAGCAGCCTTTCATGTATTTCAAGTGTTGACAGGGTTATCTCTTTCTCCCACACACTGGATTAGATTTCCCAAGGTAAACCGGCAGACACAACTCTACATATGGCATACTGCTGTACAATTCATTTTAACTATTTAGAGCCGGTAACCTAGGTGATAGTTCTTCTGTATCTGCCTCAAGTTTTCCTTTATTGTGTGGATGGTGTGTTACCTTTCTTGACGTTAGTGTCAAAGAGAGGAGCGTGTGGCTGAGGTCATACCTATAAGCAGGTCCTTGTCCTCTCACATCTATGTTCTTCATTTATTTTTGCAAATTCCTCGCCTCATATTTTTATTGTGTGTTGTCTGAAAATTTACATTAAATAATTTAGACTGCACCAATTTTTCTGCTAATACTGCACAATTTCACTTTTACCAGTGCATTTTTTGCACAAACAAGAACAAATTGCAACAAACAATGCTATAGAGTAAATACAGAGAGTAATATTAAAGCAACAGTGAAAAATGCTTGGGAATTTGTGGGCAGCGGAAACTGTAAACACAAAAATGACATTATCAATGTTTAAAGTCATTTTAATTTTCTGGAGTTAAATTGTTTACTAGCATCTGTCTGTTGAGTCATTTTTTACATTTCTATATAGTGTTGTGGCAGCAACCTCTGTGGTAGTGCAGCAGTACCTATATCATACTTCCACCTGGAATAAATACTATAGAAACTACGTTTTGCTTGCTAAACATTCTGACATTATATTGACAGTTACAGACTGAATGTTTTTTTAATTTGATATAAATGAACTGACTCAAGAGTTCACAGTAAAGGCTCTGAAATTGAGGAGCCATTTATTGCTATTGAATGTTTGATGTTAGTTGGGGCAGCAGTGCCAACAAGAAGAAAAATTGCAGCGTTCCAGGTTGTGTCTGCATCTGAAACCAGCGTCACTCCCTGGTCTGACCTGTGTGCGTTCACATTAATGCCTTTTCACTGTTACCCACACTCAAATTCTGGCTGCAACCTAAGGTGTTTAGAGATTGATATGAGTAGCTAGAAAGGCTTCAGTATGTATTTGCTGAAATGTCAAAAGCAGGGAAACATATGGTGCTAATGACACATTCCACCAGATGTAGTAGATACTTAAACCTTGAGGTTAACTACAAACTTAAGCATAGTGCAGTGGTGTTGCACGCAGTAATTCTCAAATGAAAGTGCTTTTTTGTAGTCATTTCTGTCTGTCAGTAATGGGACTAATGCAAAGTGGCAGAAAAATAAGAGGTTTCCTACACTTCACCATTGACCATACTGTATGTCACCACGTACACAGAGACAGAGAGGGGATGAAAAGAAAGGCCAGAGAGCAAAAATGCGTTTGCATATGTTCAATAAGGCCGATCCCTATTTACTCGCCTGCCTGCCTTTCTGGGCGTTTGAGCTGCTGTCCTAATCTTTTCATCATTTCTGTTGTCCCATCCTGTCGAGCTCAATTCTGTCGTCATCACTCTGGTCCAATAATTTTCTGCCTCAGTGCCACTCAGCCTGTTTCCTTTGCTTTAGATGTCAGTGCTCTTCTGTCATTCTGACTCTCATTAGTGTGACCTGCCTCCTCCCAAACTCCACCTCATGCCAATCTCTCAGAGACCTTCATCCAAGTCTCAGCCTGCTTTGTCATCACCACCACCAACATCTTAACTTCGGGGTGGGGTCCTGTCCTACTTGTGGGGACTTTGCTCTACTTTGTTGGACTCTAATTGCCAAATTAGCGCTTCAAGGAATTATGCTTACTTCTTTTAAATTATCATATTTACTTAGCCAGTCCCTGCAGTTAATAGACAGTAATGACATATGTTAGGCAAGTATGTCTGGTGGGATCCTTTTGAGAGCATAAAGGATGAGCTCAAGCAGGAGAGATGCAACCTCTGCAGCCATACATTTGCCCATCATTCACCTCAAATGTGGCTTATCAGCTGAAACACGACTGTGTTCTAACATGAGCCACTTAGCTTAGCTGCTTTGACTTATTGCCACTCTGGTGGTTTCACTAAGAGCTGGATGACTCCATATGTGTGCGCTCCATTTGTACGTTCCTCCTTTGTTCAGTTTCCCTCCCTAGGTAATGTCTTTATTGAGTTTGCTCTTACTTATTATCCCTGTGTGTTCTCCTTCTGTTATTTTCCCCTTTACCAGTTTGTTCCCATCTTTGGGGTAGTTCCTGTTGCTTTTTGGATTTTATTAGTTTATTGGATTTTCCTATCCCTTCTGGCATTGCCCTTGGTATAAGTTTTACATTAAAGCTTCTAGTTTATCTACCCTTCAATCATCAATTACCTTAGTAAATAATGATTGATGGGTGGATAAGTGCCAAGAGAGATGCCGCTAGAAACTCCTTGCTGTGTGGTAAGAGTTCAATTCCCAAAGCAAGGCTAAAAAGGAAGAGGATCTGCTAATCTTTTCATTGAGTGGTTTCCAACAGATGATACGGACTAGATCTTGGTCTTTGTGGCTCAGCACCCCGAGCCTAGATTAGAACCAGTGGTTTTACAGGTGAAAACAAGCCCCAGCTTTCTGCTCCCAGTGTACAGCAATAAGTGCCATCACTGCTGACTAGTGCTAATGAAAATTAAATGTAATTTGGCTGGAATTCAAAGAACAAGATGCAGCATGACTTCATCAGGGAAAAGGCTGGGAAAGAGTACGACAAGAGAGACAGTGAGTAATGTCCCACTGTGATGAAGAAAAAGGAGAATTTGATAAAGAAATTAAGGGAAAGGAATGGTTGAGAGACATTCAGTTAGAGAAAGAAAGAAATAGATAAAGTGTGCACAGGGGTGCTTAAAAAGAACTGTGACATCCTACAAACAGAAATAAACGAGGTCTGGAATAGGGGCCATTATAATCTCCAAAATACATCCACATTCTTGTTTGGTCCTGTCACAGTCACATTCAGATTTTTCTGTCCTTGCTATCCATCATTTTCTGTGACTTCCTCGCCCAGTAAGTCTTGCCATCTCTTCCTCACATATACCTTTCTTTTTCATCTCTTTTTTCTTTCTTATTCCTCACTGAGCCTTACACACAAAAACATAAAAACATACACACTGTCCTAATACCCTTTCCAGACAGGCGTTGTTAAAATCCAGCTAGGCTGAATGAATACAGAGCCCGTTTCTGCTGTCTGAGAGCTCAGACTAAAGAACTGATTGTTTGCATTATTTCCATATTGAGGCATCCAATAAAACAAATTCCTCAGTGGGTGGAATGCTCAATGACAGAGGTGTCATTTTTTGAGATTGACTTGCCCCGTGTGTGTGTGTGTGTGTGTGTCAGGTGAAGGGACTTGATCATCATGTGCCCACTCTGTAATAGTGATTCAACAAAGCAGATTTCAATCTAAGAAGTTCTGTGATTCTCGTATACGCTCTGGAAAAACAAAATACCAAAGTCGTGCATCTACAAAGCCACCAATCACGTTCTGCACTTAAAACAAGGTGCCTCATTTATGTTTCCCGTCCCACAATCAGCCCCAGTACCTGCTGTGCTGCTGCTGACTGCTTGTTCCACTTCTTGTAAACACTGCGGAAATCAACGCTGTTTCGTTGCGTGCGACAGAAACTGCTGTTTGCGGCGCCCTCATCTCTCTCTTCTTTCCAAGACACGTTGTTCCAGTGGGGAGTTATACTGGGTAATTTGGCAAATGAAAAATCTGCTGTAACAACTGTCATCTTGCAAATAGAAATTCCCTACTACTGTTTACAGAATGATCTGCCAAAGCAAAGACCCCCCCCACCCCCATTCCTTCCCTTCAGTTGCTGAGACACGAGCAAGAGTCAAAACTTTTATATCACTTCAACCCTAAGAGCATTGTGTGATATCCACACTTCACATGGTCATGCACTCAGGCTGTGGAAAATCTTTTTTTTTTTTTTTTAACTGCTCTGCTGTATTTTCGGGCCCTTTTGTCACAAACTTTATATTTAGCTTTCTCACTCTGACAACTGGTGTCATGCGTTGATGTGAAGTAATCATTGGGAATACTGGAATCTAAATGTAGGGCTTCTACTTTCCACAGAATATTAACCTTTAACAGCAGTGCTATTGTTGCCATATTGCAAACTGATTTTCAGTCAAGTGCACTTTTGACTCAATATAAATCATTAATAAGTTTGACCTATTTTAAATTCAAAATACTTCTGTAGTGTGTCTCAATGTGCATTTTGGGCTTTGTACAGTATGTATTTCCTGACAAGCCACCGGTTGTCACCTTGATGAAAGCATTTGCATTAAGGCAGCAGAATCCTAAAATGTCTCGGTGGCCTCTTTAAGGTATTTTGCTGTAACGGCTTCATTCCTCCTAGTGAGTCACAGGTCTGTGTGCATCTGTCTCTCACTCTGGTCACTTGTGTCAAGCTCCCACAACCCAATATGTCATTTAGATTATGTCCCAGTGATAATGATGTGCATTTGCTTGCATCACAAATGAAAAAAGGTGTTGTGCACAACAGTCCTTTTATCTCATATAGGGTGTCATAATTGACAAAAAGTAATTCTGCATCTGGGAAGCCTCAGGATATTCACACAGAAAGACTACACTGTAAAAAAAAAAAAAAAAATGTACAAACACATTTGCCTTGCCAAGAGGAGCGCTATAAACTCATTGTACGCTCCTTTTGTTAGTCTTTTTTCTTGAATTTTTTTATTTATTTTTAATTATTTACATTAGTAGTGTAGTAGTAGTGTAGTTTAGCAATTCCAGAGCTGACAGGTGGGGGAGGGGCAAGAAGAAGAACGGAGAAGCAACAAAGAGAAGGCGAAACTTACTGACCTCCATTGTTAGGTCATCTGGACCAACCACCTTTCCACTCTTCATCCTCTTCATAGCTGCCCTCACTTCCTCCTTACTAATCCACTGCACTTCCCCTGTCCACCAATCACCATCTTGGCAGTTTTCCCTCAGTACTACAGCTGTACTTTCCCAGTTATCTGGTAACTGTTCACCACCCCTCTCTGAACTCTGTGCAACATTCATCTTTCTTCGATTTCCACCATTTAATCTATGGTTCTGTCTTCACTGGCTTCCTCTTCTTGGTTTTGAAAGATAAATAAATAAACAGATAGGCATTAAATATAAGCGAAGCCCAACGTGAACAACCAAACCAACTCAAACTGATGAGTCACTGAAACAAGACGGTTTATTTAAATTGCCAGCACCTCATTCATCTCCAGCTGGGACAATGCTGCTGACTGCTTGTTGTTAACTCCCTCCTCCTGTCCTGTTTATCTGTCAGCATCTACCATATGCTTCTATAGACCTGCCTCTTGAAATGGTGCATTTTTCATAGCTTGGTGATTAATTTCTGCTGCTCCCCTTCTGTATATCCCCGGGGGTTTGATTGCTCTCCCTGCTGCTTAAACACTGCATATACAAAAACTGTGCCACCAAAAAACAACTGGATAACTATTAGAACAGCAATTATGTAATCATGAGAGAGCATTTCTGACAAAAAGTATTGCAAAAAGAAAAAAAAAACTGCCTATAGGACTTATATTGTGCTAACCTCATTCAGTGACCTGTTCAAAATGACTGCCTATGGAAAAGTATATTTGTCAAGCAGCTTTTACTGATTTATTATAAACACTGCAGTGTTTTTTTTATTCTCGTTTGTTGTTGTAATCCTTAGTTCTTGTTTTTCTTATGTCTCCTGAGTGTCTTTCTTTTTCCATATGCCTTCACTGTTCCTACGTTCTTATTGATCTCTGACAGTTTATTCACTTTGCAGCACCTCTTTCATTTTACTGTTTTATTTTGAAAATTAGTACCATGTAGATTTTTAAGTTTTGTTACTTTACTCCTTTATTTCTGTCCCCACCCACAATGTCTTGATTGTGCCTGTGCCCAATTATCTCATTGGTGTGTATATTTAGTCTGAATATTTTCCCTCAGACTTCACATCAAACACAAAGCAAAGGTTTCTCTTTCCCACACCAGCCGTTAAGGTAACCAGGTGGTCTTACAATTTTACTCACTTTACTCCAAACCCTCTCCTTCTTTCTCTCTGTCTCTATATAAACCACTGTGGCTGCCCACAAACAACGTTTCTTCTCCATTTCTGATTGTTTGGTATCAGGAGACTCCACAGTCTCTGCGAGAATTTCACCCAATGGGCTTTAAATATTTTTAGCTCTCACCGATGTCTGTGATGTCAGGACACGTTTGCAAGTTTTAACATAAGTTTTATTCAAACAGCAATATTGACAGAGGTTCTCATAAGCTAATAAGGTCAGATATGTGCCAAATTCAGTCCCGTTGCGAAACAAATCACATCATGTGGACTGTGTTATAAAGCCCTCCAACACCAAGTCTGGTTGGCTTATCGTCATTACAGGACAGCAACCTCCTTCTGACTAATGATTGTCTGGTGATTTAATTTTAATTCAATCTTTTTGCGGTCAGAGACCAATTGCAAGTAATTGCAGTGACCAAGTGGTTGCCCAGAGGTTGAGGGCAATGACTTTCGTTTGTACTGTATAGGTCGCCTGGTTGGAGGCAACCCATCTCCAAACAATCATGGTCTGACTCGGACAGACTGCAGTCACTCTCAGACAGATTGGAGAATGTTTGCACATAATTGTCATCTAATTTATAAGGTAGATGACCAACATTTTGCAATCTATCTCGGTGAGTCTGCTCCAGTGCAACTCATCTGTGACGTGTCTCAGGGGACATAACTCAACTGATTGCCTGGTTCTATTCATATAATAAGGTAACGTTGTGGAGCACCTATTTCATTTTGCAGTTAAATTGCCATCCTGCAGCAACTACGTTACCATTTGTGAAAGAGTTTCTGAGTTTCTCTTTCGAATCTTTGAGATTCTGACTGGACTCTGAATGTAAGTAGTTAATGTGTATTACTGTGTATTCAGTCAGCAACAAATCTGCAGCATATTTGCAGTTTGTGCTAATTTATAGGCATAATGTTGATATAGTCATCTGAAGTTCTTTTTTCTTTCACAGAAAGGCAAGAGCATGTCAAAGCTTGCCACTGTATTTCTAACCAAACCTACCTCCTAAGAGACTCTTCAGCAGCCCATAAGTGTGAATCCACACAGAGTTATATTTGACATGGAGTGAAAGAGTAAAGGGCATGGATTGGAATTAGGCCTGAATCTGTTATTTACCTGATGCAGGTGAACCAGTGACAGTCTGTGATCAACAAGGAGTTTATCTACTGAGAACATATCAAACTTGAATTGCGAGGGGATTGGTGGTGGTGCAGCCATGCAACAAGGTGACTGAAGACAGTGAGTGCGGGGATGGTTCAGCAAGCACAGTCTGGCAGGTAAACTTGAATCATGGGACAGAGAGATCAGAATGCAGGTTAAGAGCATAGCAAAACACTAAACAGCTGAGCCATGACTAACTGTAGCAACCTGCAGTCTGGTGCTGTGGTTAAGTTCAGTTCAGTTCAATTCCATTGTATTTGTGTAACGCCAAATCACAACAACAGTCACCTCAAGGCACGTTAGATTATAAGGCAAAGACCCTGCAATAACACAGAGAGAACATAAAGATGTCACTCCTGTTGCAATTGGGGAGCGGCCCAGAGAAAACTACAGGGTTCGACATTGTTTTGGCAAAGTTATACACTGATTCAAGATTAACTTTAGTGACCTCTGATATATGTAACCAGGTGTCATTACTGCCGATGTCATTACTGACTTCTTTTATGAACTCTACGTTTAGCCTTAGCCAGTAGTTTCAGGGTTTCGTCTATGTCGTCTGCTCTGGCCCCTGGAAGGCCATTAACAATGGTCGCTGGTGTCTCTAGCTTCACGTTTCTCAAAACAGATTCACCAATAACCACAGAGGTTGTTCCTTGGTGGGTGTGTAGCTGAGTGGGGAAAAAATGATTAGAGATATAAAGGGGTTTGTGGTGTACCGGGGGCTTCTGTTTAGGGCTACGCTTCTTACTCACTGTCACCGTCACCCGGGCAGCCTCAGGACAATCCGCTGGGGGAGACCTAACAATGGCTAAGACAAACAACTGGCATGTCCAAGAGTTTGTGCAACAAATGGTGCTAGATGAAATTCAAAACCATAAATGTGGTCAGCTAATTTCATAATTTTCTGCATATCTACAGGGTTTACATTTCTAGTTGAGGGCAGGAAAACGTGCACAATATAAAGAGAGCTCCTCCTCTTCGTCATTCAGTTAATGTGAAAAATTATCTGTTGCTTGGATTCCCACACAAAGTGGAATTTTTGACAGTGAAATGAAGGTCATCAAAATCAGAAGCAAAATGAATTCATGCAGGCAAAAGAAACATGAAGAATACAAGATCAACAGACTCATTTCAGTCACTGTCACTGAAATCCAAAATCTAATAATGAAAAAAGAGAGCGAGAGAGAGTCATTTCAGCTACAGTTGAGGGACTGGCAGGGAAAACCTGAAAATGTTTGCATTAGTAATCATCCACTGAGAACCATGAACCAGCAAAATTCATGGATACAGTTTTAAAAATAGCAGTGAAATTTATTTTAGTGTAACTGAACTTCGTAAACTACAGGTTCAACAGGCTCATTTGCACCTTTCACTTCCTTAGCTCCCATTGCACCTCATTCTGTTCAGGTCAGAGACATTTTTTTGGACCCCATAACAAAAATTTTATCACAGGCTGGAACTGATTTAGAATAGTTGCTGGAGTGGGAAAGAGTGGATGGTTGAGGGTTGGGTGTTACAGACGGCTGAACATGACTGAGGCAGGCTGGAGAAAGGAGTCAGAGATGAGCTGATGTAATAATATTACAAACTTAGAAGAAAAATAAGCACTGAGGCTGTAGCTAACTACCGCAATTTGCTATGTACGGAAGTGGGCGTACATATACTGATAATGATGAGCATAAGAACCACAAGTATGCATGCTGGTTGAAGGTATTGCTATGCTGACATTTATGCAGTTGCCACAAAAATACGCTGGACCTGCTGTTTTGTGTTCTGAATCCAACATGTGCACCAGAGCTAATCGTCCCCTCTCAAGAAAATGCTTGAGAGTCCACCAGACGTGCCGTTGAATGTTTTAAAAGCATCCCAGAAGCAGCTCTCCGGTCCGCGTTGCTAAAAATAGAGGTGGGTCTGTTTTTTCTCAGCAGCCGTGTCAAGCAGCACAGAGCAGAGAATGGCAGGAAGTCAGAGACGGGAACGGTGTAGGGGATTCATTCAATCTTCATGTCAGTTTGACTGGTGCTAGCTTAAGGTTTGTGACAAAGAAGCATGAGACTGAAGTAAAATTCAGCCACAAACTGGTGGCATATTTTGACCTGAAGCATGACCCTTCAAAACTGATTGGGTGATGGGATGCTAGAGCATATGAAAAAAACTAAATATTCACATAAACCAATCTCAAAGAAAATATAAAACAATAAATGAGTATATACATATATACTACAAATTTCTATACTTAACGACCACATACTGTTCACATACAGTATCACCGAATACTTCTGCCTGTTACAATGGTTTGCCCCAGGAGCTCTTATGTAGGTGTTTGGCCTCTCCTCACCGTTTTGCTCTCATTTCCTGCTGAGGAGACAACCAGCAAGAGGTGAATGCTGCTAATATTAAATGCATGTGAAACCACAAGTAGGTGTATAAGCAGTGCCTGTCTGCTTCCTCCCTCACTTTCTGCAAACTCAACTCAATCAAGAATCTAAAAACAACCACAAGCTAAGTGAGCATAAATGCACAATCATTCATGAGTTAATAAACCTAAGGTAAACGGCAATGCAACTCCCCGTCTCCCAAACGCTCCTCTTCTGAAATGCTCCCAGTGTGCTTTGAACCCTGGGCTAAGATGTGGTGTTCACAGACATGCATGCTTTTTCAGGTCAGACAGCAAAACAAACAGGGGACATAACAGACACAAGGAGAGTGAAAACAGAAGAAAGACTGGGAAAGAAAGGGAGGAACATTCAGGGCCATAACGCATTCATAACCTCTTGATGACTAACAGTCAGTCCAATTCATAACCCATTCATAACCTGCACATTTCTCCTTACAGCCTTTTTTTCTTGCTCATCTTTGCAGCTACTCAGTCTCGGCTCAGATTAGTCCTCAACCAGCTTAGGACCATGGATACAGTGATACCTAAACTTTCTTAAAATAAATCATGTATACCTCGAGTTTTTCTGAGTTTTCCCCTCAGGTGACAAAGTCACTAAGTTGTTGGGTCTTTTGAGAGTTTTAGAAATGTTTAGGACTTGTACATAAGTAGTGCTTGCTGATTTGAGCAGGTTAAAATGGTCCTTATAAGGAAAGAAAGTGCTTGGCTGAGTGTTTTCATGATCAGCACAAAATGTGATTGAAACAGCTTTTTCTTCGCCTAGAGTTGGCGGGTGGGTGGGAGTGGGAGTGGGAGTGGGGGGGTAGTTGTGGATATGCCCTAGAGAGAACAACTCCAAAATATCTCAAATAAGATCTTACAAATTTGAGACTTGAGATGAAGGTTGGATGTGACCACCACAGCCCCCCTTTCCTTCTGGATGTTCTCCCATCACTAGGAGGCTTTCCAGCACTATAGCTGCTCTATCTCCCCTGTGACAGCAGCAGGAGTGGCCATGGTAATCCAGTTACAGAAAACTTGCTCACTCACTCTAAATACCAGCTGCAGAGATTATTCCTTTGGGTAAAATGGCACTCTGTGTGTGTGTGTGTGTGTGTGTGTGTGTGTGTGTGTGTGTGTGTGTGTGTGTGTGTGTGTGTGTGTGTGTGTGTGTGTGTGTGTTAGGTCCCTGTGGAACACACAGTGTAATCACAGGAGGCGATTACTTGGTAGCCGTCAGGTGTGTGTGCATGCAAGTCCTTGGAGAGCAACACACTGTAATCACAGGAGACTGTTACTCAGTGGCAGTCAGGTGTGTGCATTAAATGGTTGTAGAGATAAGGACATATGCACTAAGATAAAATGGCTGCTCTGCAGATAGTTCAGGCAGCTACAACACTACACATAAACACACACACACACAGTCTATATCTATCTGCATCAGCACTTTGTGTCTGACAGTGCACTTCTGTTTGCTGTAAGAAACATCTCCTCTGAACATCAACATACTTTTCACTGAAAGGGCCTAAATGATTATCTGAATCCCAGTTCTACAGATTGAAGATCAAGTGATTACAGTCCTACCTCATGGAGTCACACTTGAGAGTAAAAATATGTTAGCAACCTCTTTGTGACTAGAAAATTATTATTATTATTTTTGCTGCTGAATACATATTGAAAATAGCTGCAGAAACCAACTGGTCACCCAGAGGTTGACTGTCCAACACCCTAAAACATATAAACGATCTCTTTTGATCAAAGGCAATTGCACGGGTCACCTGGTGGGAGGCAACCTGTCTCCAAACAATTGCAGTCTGGCTTGAAATGACTGCAATCACGCTCACATGAAGACTGATCAAATCAAAGGTTTTCAAATAACTGTTGTCTAATTCATAAACAGAGAAAGACTGCCAACATGTTTCAATCAATCTGAGTAAACTGACTTCAATTCAGTAAGGAAAGATCATAAGGAAGAGTTGAACAATATTTATTGATACACAAAATTCAATTAGTAATTTCATTTGGTGATTTGACTCCGATGGGCCCTCGAGGCAGACCGGAATCCCAGCGATGAAGGGAATTAGGGCAGGACCCACGGAGTCTGGGTGCTGGTGGTTGTAAAGATAAAGATGGAGGCTTTGATGGCACGAATGGGTCTGCAAGGAAGATGGTAAGCAGTGAGATTTAAATTGGGCAGAGTGGAGACTGGTTGGTTTGAAAGATGATTGGACTAGCGCAATGATATCAACTTAGTAGAAGTCATGAGAAGAATAAACTAGCAGCCAAACACCCAGGAAAGCAGACAGAGGAGTGAATACAGATCTTCCTTATTAAACTTATGCATAAGCTTCATTTCATTTTTATTTATATAGCACAATTCATAATTCGCTTCAAGGCCCGAATGACCCCCTATGAGCAAGTATTTGGCAACAGTGGACAGGAAAAACTCCCTTTTAACAAGAAGAAACTTCTGTCAGAGCCAGGCTCCAGCAATGGTAACCATCTACAGCAGGGCTCTTCAACTCCAGGCCTCGAGAGCCCCTGTCCTGCAGGTTTTAGATGTGTCTTTGCTTCAACACACCTGAGCCAAATATAGAAGTCATTAGCAGGACTCTGGAGAGCTTGACTGCGTACTGAGGAGGTAATTCAGCCATTTGATTCAGGTGTGTTGGCTCAGAGACACATCTAAAACCTGCCGGACAGGGGCTCTCGAGGCCTGGAGTTGAAGAGCCCTGATCTACGGTGACCATTTGGGGGGTGAAGGGAAAGAGAAGAGAGCAAAGACAGACAGGAAAAAGGGCAAACTATAGGATGGAGCGCCAGACTTTAATTACTAATGATTAAATACAGTAGTGGCATACAAAACACAGAGTAAAAAGAGCATAAAAATATTATGCAACATTATTATGTGACTAAAAAGCTTCATGGGAGTAATTCTGACATGCCTTAAGATTCTGAAATGTGAGCCAAATTTTTTTCCCCTTTCCCTTGCAGAGCCCATGAGGTTCATAGGGCACAGTCCCTGTTGTCATTCTCAGTTTTTCATAAAATCATAGTTACTGGATGTCACAAACTGAGCAAAGTGTTAGTTCTGGAAGGCCAAGGAATCAGTGTGCTTTTTGATGTGTTTCAGTTGCAGCTAACTATGCAAACTGCTTTGCAACCCACCTCCACTCCATTTCATATTCTTAATAAGTGTCAGATTCCTTGACATTTATGTGAGGGAGTCATGCTGTGGATCTTAGAGGTATGTGTGTGGAATGGTGGGGATACTGCAGATGGAAATAACAATACCTGCCCAAAGGCCAGTGTAAGATAAATAAGGATTATTTTTTAGTGTGAATCATACAAAGCAGCTCTGGTGGAAAGAATGAAAATGTTGAGCTGAAGATGAGTGTAGTAGGCATCAGCTGGAGTTTTCACACAGACAGTTCACAAATGTCATAAAACTTTACTGTTTACTTTAAGTTCCACAATTAAAAGTAAAAAAAAAAAAAAAAAGCAACTGGATGATTTCACACTAAATTACAGGATTGGAGTTTGCTCTGTAGTTGCAGTGTATGAACAGTTAGCAGATGCCTGTTGAAGCCACTCCACCACCTCGATACAACACAACTCGTCACAAAATCCACATCTGTGCGTGATTTTTTAACCACTTTTTTCTGCCTCCTTAGCAGTTTTCTTCTCATTTGACTACTTTTCCTTTCCCTTGAGGGAGTGAACAAATGTTGGTTATTTTCAGTTTGCATTATTCCCAGTCATATTATGTGACTTCAGAGAACGGGGTTTTGAGTCATGTTGCCTCCTGTGTATTACAACTTGGGGTGCTTTCTAACAGCAAATCCAAAGTGCTATTTTTGACATCAAATCATGAATCTCTCCCTGTTGTGGCAGTGATAGACATGTAAACCCCTTTCTGCAACCCTTTTTTCCTGACTTCAGCTGTCAACTTTCATATTCCATTTTAATATCTGACTTTTTTGATTTGTTCCCTCTTTTATTTCCCGCCTTAGATTATTTAAAAAAAATTTTTTTTGATTAATCTTTTCTCCTTTTCATAATGCAGATTAAAGGAATAAGCAAGTGGAAATACTGCTAATTTTCTTCCTTATAAAATCCAGACCAACATCAGTCTTTTTACTCTCCTCCAATGCACTGACTACAAACCCAGCTTAAAGCTGAGGACAACCACTGACTCTGCTTCTTGATGAAAAGTAATAAAAGTCAGAAATAAATCTTGTTCCCGAGTGAAAAATAAGAAGTTAGCACAACTTAAAAGGAAGCGCTGCAGGGCAGGACACAAGTGCAGAAAAACAAAGCGCCAGATATATTATGACATTTTTAAAGGACAGCCTTGGAAATTTCAGCTCTGTACTATTAGAGTTTCCAGGCAAGCATCCTTCACCTCACTAGGCTGGCTTTTTATAACAATATATTATAGCATCAGCATCTCACCAGTCTAATATTTATTGAATTTTAAACACTTATTCTACATTTTTTCTTAAAGTTTTAACTTATATTGAGATAACATGAGAACTCAGGTACTAAAGACAAACCTGCCTCTCCTGGGACTAACTAGGCCCTCACTCATGGTGCATTCATTATCTACAGAAGTTATACTTAACCCTGAGGTCTAAGTCATCATTAATGATGATCCTAACCCTAACCTTATGCTCAAAAAATTTAAATTGTCTTTATTTTTTTTACAGTTGTATGACATAGTTGCATAGCTATTGTCCAATATATATGACCCTTCATGTATGACAACTTCATGACTTGAAGTAAGTCAGTGTAATAACACCAGACAAGATTTAAAATAAACCCCAAGTTATTTATTTATATAAAATATAGTTATATCTTTTTTTAAGTTAGTTTTTGCTCCATTACCTAAAAAAGGAGCGTTCAGGAACATACACATGGACACTGAAAGACTATTTATGTTCCTGTAAGATCAGATCTACAGTATTATGAGCGTCTCCTGATTGAATGGTGGTGCCTGATCTGGGTGATCTTTGTAGTTTGCTTGATTAGGTTAGTTTATATTTTGAAGGCTAACTGAAGTAATGCTATAGCAACAAAGCTAACAGGATAACCCAGTTACAGAAGAAAAAGTAGCTGATACATTGAAACTAGCAGTTACATGTTGCGTTTCATATAGAAACGATAAGAGTCCAGAGAGTGCAAGGCAGACAAGATGGCAGCAGCTGGACTACATGCAGTTCAAGGGGTGCATGCTCACATTTGGGTTGGGCAGCAAGCAGGGCCTTGATACAAACAACAACAAGCTGGCAGTTCTCATTTCAGTGCTGTTTTAGCTCCTCACTCGTGTACAATGGGAGGAAGTGTTTTGCATCTTTACATAATATATATACTGGGCCACCTACACATGACATCTGCAGAAGCTGCTCAGACATGGAAACCCATACCATGAAGCTCCCAGCAGAGTGTTTGAGCTGATGGTGGTGCCAGAGGAGGTTTGGAACTGAGTCAGTGACTTTTACACACCTCAGCACATGCAACCCCACTCTCTACTTTTACATGGTCATTATGGCTGAGTCTCTGGGTTTCCTAAATGCTTCTAATTTACAATAATACCAACTGGATTATCTGGGAGGGAAAAAAAAAAAAAAAAAAAAATCACAAACGGACATTTGCAATGATGGCATCCTGTTAAAATACTGAGCTAAAATTCAGCGAGCTCCTTAAAACGATTCATTCTTTCACAAATGTTTATAAAGGCAGGCTGCATGGCTATGTGCTTGATTTTATACCACTGTGGTGGTGGTGAGCTGTCTAGAGTTGTCTAAGAAAGGCAGCAGTGAGACACTGAAGCACAGCCAGACACTAACAAGCAACAGCGCGCTCCAAAACTTTCAGGGAAACCAGAGTGGATCTACAGCTAAATGAACAAGTGCACAGGGAAACTGAGCTGCACAATGAAAAGGTTAGGAAAAATAAAGAAATATTAAAAAGACCGATGGATTGTGTCATATTTTTGGGTACACAACCTTCACTTAGGGGACACAATGAAAGCTCTGGATCCAGAAATAGAGGAAACTATTTGGAGCTTCTTTCTTTTTTGGCTGAAAACAAAACAGATTTACTTTACCACCTGTCCACTATCAAAGTCTTTTGTGGGACATCATGCAAAATACTAAACAACCTGATCAGTGCCATTGCTGAAGTGATGAGAGAACAGATAAAATGGGGAAAATAATGAAGCACCCTTTGTTGTTGTTATGGTAGACGAGATGACAGATGTGAGTAATGCAGCACAGCTCATCATGTGACGGGCAGAGGTGTCAAAGAGCAGTTTGTCAGAGTTGAAGATGTTACTAGTGTCAAGTGAGCAAATGACATTAGGATTATCATCCAGTTTTTGGAGGAAAATAAATTCCCGGATAACGTTGTGACACCGCGTTTTGATGGCGTAGCGGTCATGTCATCTGGATTAAATGGAGCGCAGGCTAAAGTTAAGGAGAGGGCACCCATGACCTTATTCATACAGTGCACCTTGACTGAATTTAGTTCTGACTCAAAGCTTAAAAAATGCAAGATCTTTGTTGCCCACCTCGATGGCCTTGCTGCAGTTTTCTCCGGTGCACACACATACTGGATGAAGTCTGCCAGCAGCGTCTTCCTCGTGTGGCACCAACATTGTGGCAATACACAAAAACAAAAAGAGATGCCCTAAAGTAACTGTTTCATCACATACTGGCGCATCATGATGAGTATGATGAAAACTCTGTGCATTGTGCTGATGGATGTCTGGATGATTTTGAGTTTTGCTTTTGGCTTCACACATTTAATGGCATTTTTGCATATTCAGATGTGCTTTTTGCAATATTGTAGAACAACATACTGGATGTACAGCTCTGGTAAGGGTGAAAAAAATTTTTTTTGTGACATCGCTGAGCGAGAAAGGGACCTATTTGGGGAGATCTATGAAGCCTCTGTACATGCCTCAGGCACCCTGAGTTCACGAAGAGGTCCAGGCCAAGACGACTTTCGTGCACTCTACCACCAACTCCACAGCAACGTTCTGGACAATATTCTTTGCCAGACACAGAACAGATGCCAAGACCACAAAAAATTAATGTTTCTCACCCTTCTTGACCCGCCGGCAGTTTCAGGTACACAGAAAAAAATTCCCATATGCAGCCTTCTCCAGCTTAACACAGAGTCGCAGAACACTGTTCGATCTGCCTGAACTGAAAACAGAAGTGACTGTAATGTATGCAGTGCCATTTTGAAGGGAAAGGTCCTTCAGCAGAAACATCTGGGTGAGAACATGAGGCAGCTGTACGCATTGGCACGTTTGGCAGTGACTGTCCCTGTGTCTACTGCTTCTGGTGAGCGGACATTCTCAGCTATAAAGCAAATTAAACATATTCCAAAAATACGACACGGCAGGCTCGACCTTCAGCATTATTATCCACGATGATAGAAAAGGACTTATTGTTAAAACCGCAATGCACAGATAATCTGTACAACAGAGGAATTGAACTCTTCTTAAGGAACGAAAGGAGGATGGATTTTGTGTACAAATAATCAGGAGTTTTGGTGAGTAAAATGCATTTTATTGTCTTTTTTAAAAACAATATTGTCATTTTATTATGTTATTATTGATGCTTTTTTGATGTGTGTCACAGGCGTGGCTGCAGCGGTCAGGAGACTTTAGTTTTGGCATTATTCTGGCTACATGAGTTATCGATGATGCAACAACTCGTTGTACTACATTTCTGCATAATATTGATGGTTTCTGTATCCATAAGGATGTTATTAAGAGGTGGATTTATTCAGGCAGAATGCCACTGAAGACCTGGGTGTGAAATACACGGCTCGCTGCTGAACTGTGGCAATGGGACTGAAAACACCTGCAGTGTTATCAGTAACTTAGAGAACCACAGTGCAGCTGACCTGTTTTGTTGCTCTTCTGCCCCAGTGGAACTCTTTGGCTGTAGCGATGCGAGAAAAGACCACGCAACAGTGTATTCTACTCAAAACTCGCAGATTTAATTTGCCTTATTGTGGACAATCTTTCTCAAGATGTTTTCATACAGCATCATTAATCACTTGTCAGTTTTGTTTTTCACACCTTTCTTCTAAAACACCCAGTGAGGTTGTTGTCTGAAATGTCAAAGATTTTGGAAGGCAATGCAACCAGCTTGCTAAGCACCACTGAAGGTACCAGACTCTTATTTTGCTAATTCCAAAGGCCAGTTTAGTCTGTGTTGCTGTTAGGAATGATGATTAATCTGACATCGGAAGTATAGTTTTGTGATTGGTGCAAATGAGCCGCATTGCAGCTCTATTGATCTGTGTTCCTGGATACAATTTTTATCCTTTTCACTTCCTTGACAATAACAGGAATGTTTATATGTTGGTTTGTTACATCAACATAAAGGGAAATTTTTGAAAACTGAAAAGCTTTAGAGGGAGGACAGATTTCACACCAAAATACTTTACTCTTAAAGTCGTGCTGACTGTAATGAGCAAACCTGTGTCCCTTTACATTTTAGACTGCATTATCACGACTACTTCAAAATGTGTCATGAGACCAGGCCTACATGCAGAGCGTGTCATGAATTATGGTTATCATTATGTACTAAAACAGAAAACTCCTACAGATTGATTGCGAGTTGAGTTTGCAAAGATAAATCACGACCTGTTCAAAAGAAATCACTTTGAATAAAACAGTAAAAAAATAAAATAAAAATCCCCAACTAATCCAATTTATATCGCCAACACACTTAACCATGATTAGTGTGGCATAATTTTAGAATTACTTTAATCAAAGTAAAAACTTCTTTTCTAGAGGTCAGTGCTGAGGCATAATGTGAAAGTTTATTCAGTTTATTAGTCATGTATTTGATAAGATTAGATATAATTGCTTCAAGCTGAAAAAAATGTACTTGACGACATGCAACTTGGTCTATCTTTTGTCTCTTAAATCAAACATGGAAACATTAGTTTTGCATTATTATGTTCTGGATTCACTTTATTACATTACACTGTGAGAAATATATCCTTCTGGAATTTGGTTGCAAACATATTCAATCAAATCTGGTCCACATCTATCGTTTTTCAGCAGAAGTTTAAACACAGAAATGGTAGCTTTTCTGCTCTTGGGTTTTTCATCAAAACTGCACAAGTTAATTTCCTCTGTGAGCTTTGAAGTCTGCCTCTTATCACTCTGATCTATTTTCTGTAACTATTTAACAATGTGTGTCTGCCTATTGGCACTTGGAGACTGTATGTTCCGTGTTGATTTTATCAGAACCAAAATCAATGCATGCAGCATATTGTTTAAAGGTGTAAGACATGATATAAGAATTTCCATTCACTTGTTGTTGTTTGAAACTGTTATCTGACCTCCAAGATGGCAGAAGCTACAACAATATATCAAAATATAAACAGTTTTCACAACAGGCTTAAGTGCACTAATTGAGACAGTAGTACGCAGAAAAAAATGTGTTAATTATTTATAATATCCAAGTGAATTAAACATGTAACTTTTGGTTTCTCAAGATTCACTGAGGAGATGATTAAATGATAAAAATAAATCTGTGTGCAGCAACAAGATTTAGAAATAGGCAGCAGTTAAAGTAGAACCATTACTTTCCTTAGACTCTACTTCTGCTGGCCTTCTCTGAATAAAAGCATTAGAGTATGTGGCTGTGTGTACAGTTTGTTCTATGGGGGTGGATTGGGAGGGGGGGGGGGGGGGGGGGGGTACACCAGTAACAAGGTTTATATGGGACCATAAGTGAAGCAACCTGGTGTAGCTAAGGATTAAAGGAGACCAGGGGGTGGTTTTAGAGCCCCCCCCCTCAAATGGCAAAATGGTGATTCTGTCTGTTGTGGACAGATTCTCCAAATCAGCACATTTCACAGCCTTAGAGAAGCTTCCCTCTGTCACTGAAACTGCAAATCTGTTAACTGACAATCTATTTAGACGTCACGGAATACCTGCTGAGACTGTTTCTGACCACGGTCCCCAGTTCATATCACAAGTTTGGAAAACATTTTGTTCTGCTTTAGGAACCCAAATATTCCAGTTTTCACCCCCAGACAGAGTCAAATGGAAAGACTAAACCAAGGAGCCGGAGGCGGCTCTGCGCTGTGTGGTAGCTCACAACCCCTCAACTTGGAGTTCACAACTCCATTCATTCATTTGCTTCTGCTTATCCTTTTCAGGGTCATGGGGGGTATTGGAGCCTATCCCAGCTGTCATAGGGCGAAAAGTATGGTACACCCTGGACAGCTCACCAGCCTGTTGCAGGGCTAACACAGAGCGATAGCCAAGCATTCACACTGAATTCACAACTCACCTGTATGAAATATTAACCCAACAGGACTCTACTGGACTGTTATCCTTCAAAGCGTCTCTAGATTATCAGCCACCACTGTTCTGTTCAACATCATCTGCAGAGGAGCTGGTGGGTCTGGGAACAGACCAGAACAGCCATTCTTTGCACAGTGGACCAGAACCAGTTCTTAGCTGACCATCAGAGCACCTCAGCCCTGTGATACAGTATACGCCAAGTCAGAGAGTTTGGTTGTCCAAGATTCCCAAATGAAATCTGTTTCAAAGAAACTAGCTCCACGTTTTATTGGACCCCATGAGATTGACTCAGTCCTTAGTCCCACATCTGTCCAATTGATGTTTCCCCCTTTTAAGAATCCATCCAACTTTCCACGGTGGGGGTGGTGGTGGGGGCTGTCATAGTTCTGCACTGCAGACCTTGACTATGCCTCTAGGTGGAGTTTTCCAGCCACCACACCTGCTTCCAATCAGCACCTTCAAGAGCAGCATATAGATCAGCTCGAGCCGCCACTCACTGCCAGATTGTCAGCCTCCTCTGTGTGGTAATCAGGTTCAGGCTCAGGCTTTTGCCTGATTCATTCTTCTCTTTCCCAGAGATCCCTGTGTGGGCAATCTCTCTACAAGATTCACTTACCTGATCCAGTCAAATTAGACCACCTGTCTGAAGAAGAACTTTTGGATTACTTACCAGTTATCCTAAGCTGCTCATCTGCCCTCAAACATCTCTCTGTGCTACCAATGAACAAACCACCCCTCAGCCTTTTAGCACACTATAATGTCTTAACATTCTGTACTGGGATCTAATCTATTAGTCTTGTGTGAGTGCTTTACCTGATAAGTTGCTGAGTGTAGTTTTTGTAATATTAACTAAGACTAAATTGCTATTTCATATTGGTCATTTTTCAAGTCATTTTCAGTGCTCTCCTTGATAATTTTCAAACCAGCTGCCCATCAAATAGAAAAGCTTTTTTATGGCAGTAAAAATGATCATCTGACACACTCTGGGGGCTCTGAAGGAAAAAAAATAAAGAATACAGAAAAATAAAGGATTCCACTTGACCTGTGTCTCTTGGCCCATATGACAATCAAGCTTCAACAATCCAACAAACCAGGATAGGTCGGGAAAGACATTTGGTTTATTTCAAAGCAATTCCCTGCCAATTCACAGGTCTCAAGCAAAAGAGTCACACTGACCATCACGTGGAAAGCTGTGAAATTCCCAGCAGAGCAAGAAAACCACACTTGCACATTTACTCTTGATTGCCCATAGTCATCGATGCGAGAGCAAACACACGCTGTTCTTGTTCATTTCGGTGCACAGTATACCCCTGAAGGTATTCCGGAAACACATACACACTATATCCACCCACCATACACCATCTCCAGGGGTTTCAGACTGTGCGGGAGAGACTGTCTGACAAGGTGCCAAGCTGAGTTCACTTGTCTCACAACTGACTGGGTGTTGGGGGTTGGCAAGGGATCTGCAGTGATTGGTCAGTTCTCTTGAGACCTGCACATAACTACTAACTATCTTAGCTGCACTCGGGGCCTGCACTACGAATAAAGTTAAACATATAAAGCTGCATACATGTGAGTCTACAAATAAGTCTACAACCTTAGCTGCTAAACTTTTTGAAATATCATCAGTTTTGGGAATCCTAGGTATTGGATTCCCAAAACCAGTAAGTTTGGATTACCCAAACTTACTGGTTATTTTAGAGGAAAGGTCAGGATCCCAGCAATATATTACACTTCCTTCAGAGCAGGGCAGAATGACTCAGCAATATAAATATTTTAGCAGTCCCTTTCACATTTAAATATTTCACTCAAATCCACAAATAACTATATTGGTGTGCTATAAAAAGTCAGCAAACTACCAAAATGTTTAAGATTGCTCCTCTGGGAACCATTAATGTATGTATAATTTATGTAGTAGTTATTATACACCATATTATAAGAAGCAATGAATGTTTTCCCAAATTGCCTGTATGAAAGGTCTAAAAAAAATGCTATTCTGGGTTGCAAAAATATCAGTAACAACTGGTCCAGTTGTAGCTATGATACAGTAAGATACAATAAATATTGAGGATTCAGTATTTATTAATGAATTAGTATGGCAGACTGACCAACACACCGACACTGACATTGTTTTCAGCTGATTTTTTTTCTTCTATTTTTTGTGTTAACTTTGTATTTACACTTGGCTTCAGGTTTAATTTCTGTTTTTTATTGTATCTTTCTATCTCTATTTTTTACCTTCTGCAAAATGGGTGCCTGTTGATATGAATTGAGTTTGTATTGGGCCTGCAGCTCACACCTCCACCTAATTTCCTCATAGTTAAGGAACCAGCCTGTACTGTCACATCTGAGCTTCTTTCATAGCCGTGTGTCATTAGGTTGCTGTTAGGCATGTTAGAGTGCAGTTACGGTACTGCTTCAGTATATATTGTTCAACGGCCATGTGTGCTGGCCTTGATGATTATCACGCTCACTGTGTGAGACCTGCTGTGTGTGACACTGTTGTGTGAACAACTAACTGTCCACTAGATTAGTCAGTGTCACTTTCACTTCCTGTAGAGATATTATGTCACTAGTGGCTTGAAGCAGATCCACTGGGAACAACAATGTTCTTTTTTGTATTACAAAATCTAGACTGATTGTTTTTGATGCTTATTTGTATATTTTTGGAAAGTTTTATGCATTTTGTATATGTTATATATGTAATTAATAGGCCTATATGTTAATTTTTTTTTAACTTGTCCTGTCCAGCAGCTTAAGCAGGCAAAATTATTGTCTGCATGCTCTGTTGTGCCAAACAGCTTTGCTGTGCCAAGAGCCGACAGGCAGAAGTGCCGGTGTGTGTCTGTGTGCGTGCGCGTGCGTCATGAAACAAACTTGGTAAGGAGGGTGAGAAGCCGCAACAACGACCCTCAGAGCCAGAGATAGACCCAGGAAACCCAGGCCACCTGCAGCCCCACCGCCACGAGCACTGAAGACCCAAGACCACACATCTCGATGACAACGGTGTGTCCAACCCAAGAGGAGGAGGGCAGTCCCAGCAGGGGCCCCCACAGCCAAAGAGCCCCAGAGAACCAGCGACGACGGGCAGCCGCCCCGCCAGAGGCCAGCCATTCCTACACGAGCCAGGTGAGGGCCCAAGGAGCCCAAGAGCTGCCCGACCCCCTGCGCAGAAGTAGCTCGCGCCCACCCAAACCACAATATACATTTAAAACAACGACATTTTATACTTCTATCCTGCAAACAGTTTTCAAATGTTTTTTGGCCAAATCCCGTGTGGGATTTCAATTTGGGTTACATCTGAAAATTTTCCTGATTCACAAAGTGCATTTCTAACAGTCTAAATTTCAGGTGTTTTGCATCTGCAGACATATTACTACTTTATGGGACGCTTTTATTGCAGAGTAATTTTTAAGTAGTGGAATATATAGTATCCAGTTCAATAATTTAAAGTGTGATAGTCGTACAATTTAGGGATCTCCAACCTACAGCTTAAATGAAACACACAGAACCCAGACTTTATTTACAAGGGTCTATATACACTTGTAAATAAAGTAAATATATAAAATATATACAACAAAGCATTCAATAAAGATATTACCAGATTTTTCTCATGAGCTTTGTAGGTCCTGATGAAAAGGGAGTTGTGGGTTATGTAACTGATAATTTAAGAGCTAAATACACTTCTGTGAGGTTAAATGAATGTCACTTTGTACTATCCATCCATCTATTCATACCATCATTCATTCACACCGATTCTTTCAAATTATAGACTAATTCTAACCATGCAAATGACATCAATTTTGATCATAAGACAGTTTAAGTTTGTTTCCTCACTGGTTGTCATTACAGGTTGGCTTCTTTCCAACGACTTCATTTCCTGAGGGTCCCCAGGAAGAACAACTTGGACTCAAACCTGCTGCTGACCTTCTACCGCTCATCCATTGAGAGCCTGCTGACGTACTGTATCACAGTATGGTACGGCAGCTGCACTGAGGCAGACAGGGTCAGGCTTCAGAGGGTAGTCAAGACAGCACAAAGAATCGTTGGCTGCCCTCTCCCCTCCCTGATGGACATCTACACCTCCCGCTGCATCAGCAGAGCCAGAAACATCATCAAGGACAGCTCACACCCTGGCTTTGACCTGTTTGACCTGCTGCCCTCTGGCAGGCGCTACAGGTGCATCAAAGCCAGAACAAACAGACTCAAGAACAGTTTCTTCGCCAGAGCAATCACCACCCTGAACTCACACACTCACCCACTGTAACTGTGCAACACCCACATCTCTGTGCAATATTATGTTATTCATACTGAACAATATCTAACATTCCTATATTGTGTAATATCCAGTATTCATTCACTAGTGCAATATTCATTCACCAAGTGCAATATTCATCATCTTCATTATTATATGTATACACTTATTTACTTTTCTTACAATGTACAGATGCACCAATGTATGTATATATTTTTATACATTCTATTTTTTTTATATTTTATACATTGTATATTTTCTGTATATTTCTTGATTTTACTAGATTATAATATTTTTATTTTTATTTTAGAGAGTTTGATTTTCTGTTGCATGGCACTGAACAGGAGTGGCCCTCCAATCTCATTGTACATCCTGTATATTGACAATAAAGGCATTCTAGTCTATTCTATTCTATTCTACTGTGTTCAGGGACTACGCTCCAGGATGATAGCAGGTTCACAGACCACAAGTTATAGTGAGCATTTCAGGTACCCTTCCAGGTGTTCTTGAAACAGGTTCAGAAAGGCACAGCCATTTCATATCAGCATGTGAGACAAACATAAAGCAGCATTTAAAGACCTGGGTGGACAGAAGCCTTTTCTTATGAAGGAAAAAAGCCATGTGGGATATGTTTTATGGTCTGATGAAATCAAGGTTGAACTTTTTGTCCAAAATTCTAAAAGGTATGAATCTCTGGCATCTCTTCTGTCACACCAACCTTCTGTATGTCATCTGTGAATCTTCTCTGTGCTCTTCCTCTTTTCTTCCTGCATAGCAGCTCCATATTCAACATCCTTTCTCCAATATATCCACTCTCCCTCCTCTGCACGTCCAATCCGTTCAAACCTCTCAACCTTAGCTCTCCCTCTGACGTACTCATTTCTAATCTTGTCCATCCATAATTAAAATCTTAAAATCTTCATTTCTGCCACTTCCAGCTCAGCCTCTTGTCTTGTTTTTACCACGTCTCCAAACCATACATCACAGCACATCTCACTACTGTCTTTTAAATCTCTTAACTCTTGCTGCTATCCTTCTGTCACAAATCACTCCTGATACTCATCTCCACCCTACCTGCATTCTCTTCTTCTTGTGCACTGTCCGCTGCTTTAGATGGGTGACCCCAGGTATTTAAACTCATCTACCTTCACTATCTCTACTCCTTGTAGGTTCACCGTTACACCCGTCTCCCTCTGATTCACACACATGTACTGTATTTTGTCTAGCTTCTACTGACTTCGTTTCCTCTTCTCTCCAGAGCATATCTCCACCTCTCCAGGCTTTTTTTCACCTGCTTCCTACTTTCACTACAGATCACACTGTTGTCTGCAAAGATCATAGTCCACAGATACTCCTGCCTCCTGCACAACCTCGTCTGTCAACCTGTCCAGCACCATTACAAACACAAAGGGGCTCAGAGCCAATCCCTGTAATCCCACCCCCACCTCGAAACCATCTATCACTCCAACTGCACACCTCTCCACTGTCTCAGTGTCCTCATACATGTTCTGCACCACCCTCACATAGTTCACTGCCACTCCTGACTTCTTCATATAGTACCACAGTTCCTCTCTTGGCACCCTATCATATGCTTTCTCTAGATTTATAAAGGCACAGTACAACTCCTTCTGACCTTTTCTATAATTCTCCATCAACACTCTCAAAGCAAAAATCACATCTGTAGAGCTCTTTCTCCATATGAAGTCTTACTGCTGCTCACTGATCATCACCTTTCTTCTTAACCTATCTTTAAAAAATATTCCTCCATATCCTAAGTATGGCTCATTAACCTTATCCTTCTGTAGTCACTACAGCTCTGCACATCACCCTTGTTCTTAAAAAATGGGTACTTCTCCATTCTTTTTTCTTTTCTTTTTTCAATAAACCTGTCTTGTCTGGCAGTGTTATCAAGTAGAATCATGATCTGAATGCACTGTTGTGCCAAACACCTTTGCTTTACCAAGAGGAGCGCTATAAACTCTCCACAGGTTCCTCTTGTGAGTCTTTTTTTTAATTTTTAAATTATTCACATTAGTGTATGTGTAGTTGAACAGTTCCAGAACTGACAGGCAGGAGAAAGAAGTGACAAAAAGAAGACAAAAGAAAAGCAAGATAAAAGGTATAAAGTGAGATAAAAATGCATATTTAACATAACACATTCCAAAAACAAACAGTACCTGAAAACAGTGCTTCATTATTTAGGCATCCTCTCACTCTCCAAGCTTGTTTGAAACAATCTGGTTAAAAAGTCCTTTGCCCTCTCTCCTAGACATCTCCATACCTCCACAGGTATAGAGCTGTCATCTGGACTAACCACCTTTCTGTCAACAATTTCCAGACCCAAAGAACAGACAGCACCTGCAGTTAACAATGTTCAGAGTTTTATTTACAAAGAGGTGAAGAACGGGGAGCAACTGGGGAAAGGGGAAACCATGCCTAACCTCAAATGGGGAGCTTGAATGGCATCTGTGGAAAATGAAAGTGTCAGTTAAACAGCCAGGTTTTTTTTTTAACATATTTTTTATTGTGTTTTTTTCTTTTATATGCAAAAATATTAAATACAAACCTAACTACAAACATATTGTATATTATACCAGCTAGGTTGCACCATTTTAATGTTAACATCCCTGATACCTGTTTTAAATGAAAGCTTTTGAAGGGATTGCTGTTTCATTGTGTATGGGGATGCACCTTAATATTTAATGTCTACTGGAGGCCTAACGATGTATAGCCATAATGTGGAAAAATCAGACAATTTGCACTGTTGCTCAGTGGTTGAAAGGAATGTGTTTGGACCTGGCCCTGGAGAGGATAAGCTACACACTTAAACACAAGTTGGATATCTTCTGGGAAATTTGGAGCTTGTTTTATCGTTTCCTTGGAGATATTAATATCGTAATTGATGGCTGGGACTATGATGGTCAATAAAAGTGAGTTTCTTTTTTGTTTGTTTGTTTCTTTTCCTCTTCCTTATGGTTGCTGTGAGTTTTGGTTGTTAGGTCGTTAGGTTAGTTTCTGTTTGTTTGTTTGTTTGTTTGTGGTGCGGTGCTGTGTTGTTGTTATTTTTGTATATAAAAGAAAAAAGCAAACAGAGACAGGTTGAGAAAAGAAGGTGTGGGTGTGTATGAGTGACGTAATGGCCTTACTTAGGGGTGCGAGCAAGCCGAGCTTTAGGGGAGATTCAGGGAGGCAAGCAGGGGTCTGAGACAAGCTGCTGGGTGTCGGTGGAGAGTGGGCAAGCAGGTGAATGGCAGCGAGGAATAGATATCCTCGTTGAGCATCACCTGGGGTGACTTGGAACCGGTGAAGGAAATGTTAGCAGATCCTTGGGGAGGCAGACTGAGCTCCTCCGACAGAGTTCTGGGAAAGAGACAGGAAAATCACGTCCGAAACATTACCTAAGAAACAAGAAGAGAACAGAATGAGCCCAGGCTTCACCATACTGGATGGATGAACTGGCGGAGGATTCCCCACAGGTGCAACCCCGACTGCCCAGGAATACGCCAAACCAGCCAATTTCACCATCTGAAAATACAACACACAAATAAAACCCAATAAGCCCAAAATCCTGACACTTTCCACTCTTCATAGCTGCCCTCCTTACTAATCCTCTGTACTGATTCACTAACTGTCCTCCATAAGGCCACCTCTCTCTTTAATTTTCTACATTCATGAGTTCCTCAAAATACTCCATCTTCTCAACACACTCACTTCACACATTAGTACATTTCCATCTCTGTCCTTAACCAACCTAACCCACTGCACATCCTCTCCAGCACACTCTGTCAAGCTAATTGATACAAGTCCTTTTCTCCTTCTTTAGTGACACAGGGACTACTCTGGCCTTCACCTTCCACATCCTCTTTACCTCTTCTCCCAGCCTTTGGTATTTCTCGAGCTTTTCATGTTCCTTCTTCCTGATGTTGCTATCTGTCAGTATTGCTACAACTATCACTATGGCCGTCTTCCTCTGCTTGTCCACCACTATGTCCGGTCACCAGTTTGTCTGTATCTGGAAGTCGCACAAGATCTTAGCTTGGAAATTCTCAACCACCTTTGGGGCTCATCCCATTTTGGCCTCAGGTCTTCCAGGCCATACTCGACACAGATGTTCCTATATATTATACCAGCCACTTGGTTATGGCATTCCATGTATACGCTGTGTGCTAGCCTTTTGCACCCTGCTGTTATGTGCTGGATGGTCTCAGGGGCATCTCTGCACAGCCTGCACCTGGGTCCTGTATCTTTTGTTCTTTCATCCAGGATAGTGGTTCTGACAATCAGTAGACCTTGGGCTCCTTTCTTTAGTGTACAGTCTCAGAGTGCTGTATTTAGAGTGAAACTGTCCATGGATGGTAAGGAGCTTTTTGTAAATGTTGATGCCAGTGGCTTCTATCTCCTCCTTTTGCAAACCTGTTATCCCAGCGGAGTATCTGATGACTGGCAGGGTGTGGGCATTCATTGCCCAGATTTTGCTCTTCCCATTCAGCTGACTCCTCAGGACTTACTCAGGTCTTACTCTCTGCAGGTATTTGGTGCTTGCAGCTTTCCTGGTAGCCTCTTCATGTTTCCCATTTGTTTGTGGGATTCCGAGGTATTTGTAGCTTTCCTCAACATGTGCAATGTGGCCTTCTGACTACCTCCCCCCTCTTTGTTACCATCCGAATACACTTCTGTAGTCCAAGACATTCCAATGTTGTAACTGTAGATCCTAGTGTGGTGGATCAGTAAATTGATGTCTCGTTCACACCTGGCATACAGCTTGATGCTGTAGAAGAGGTGGCTAATGTTTGCCCCATTCCTTAGTCATATCCGTTGCCAGTCTTGTTAATGATCTGGCTAAGGGGGTTCAGGCCTATACAGAACAGCAGTGCGGACAGAACATCTCTTTATAAAATCCCACACTTGATGGTGACTTGTGCAATTGGCTTGAGGTTGGCCTCTAGTGTTGTTTTCCACATCCCAACTGAATTCCTGTAGACGGCTTATAGGGTCCTGTTGATCTTATATAAATCCAGGCATTCCACGATCATGTGGCATTGAGTCATAAGCATTCATTCCAGGTGGTGCACAGATTGGTCAGTCTGGATTTACTCATATTGTTTCCCTGCCATTGAAAGTACACCTTGGATAGTTCAGTGGAGAATATCTGGTTTCTCCAGGCTTCTACTGTATGTCTCTGGTACACCTCTGCATGTGGTTAGCTAAGGCTGTGAGTCTTTGCTTGGCAGTTTCTAAGGCCTCAGTTATGGATAGCATGTTGTTCATCTTAGTCTTCCCTCCATGCTGCACTGAGCTTAGCCTCAAGTCTCCTTCTCTATGGAGGTTACTGCCCCCTGTGGCTGTTGTTCATCTCATAACCAAGCATCTCAAGGATCACTGTTGCTGTGGTATAGATCAGCGGGTTGGTTTCAGTGATGGTTGCAGTAAGGATTGTCCATAGTGCTGCATTCACATCTTCTAGTAGAGGGTACTTCACGTAGACATGGTTATGGGGTTGTGGGGATGGTGACATCTCCCCGCCTGACTTTGCAGTAGCATTTGTGTTGTACCTCATCAATCTCTAGTAGGGATAGATAGCAGTTGCTTCTTTTGGATGTTAGACTAGGTGTTGGTCATTAAAGAATCCATAAGTCTCATGTCCTCTTCGTGTAACCTCTTTCACTTGGGTTACATGCATAGTAGCATTCCAAGACACTCTACCTGTCTGGTACTATCACATTATTAATTTAAATCATCTGTGCTGCATACATATAGCCTGCAACTATCAATTTTTGTGTGTTTTTTTTAAAGTTATTACAACAGTGGATGTTTTAAACTACCTTTTACAGAGACCTGACAGAGAGATTTAACAAATTCCAATCTAATGCAGGCAATATTATCTACATCTTTACATCAGTCTTAATGTGTTCTGTAAAGCTTTGTCCTTGTCTGTTATCTTCCTCTGCTAGATCTATTTGAATATTCCTCCCACTGTTCACTTTGACTCAGTGGCTTATTCAGAAAACTCACTGCCAGTTATCAGAAATACCATCAGAAAATAACACTGATATGTGATGGGTACAGATTGATGAGAATAATAATCTGTGAAAGGGAGGGCAATACATACATCAATATATATATATATATATATATATATATATATATATATATATATATATATATATATATATATATATATATGTGTGTGTATGTGTATGTATGTGTATATTACCAGTCAAAAGTTTGGACACACCCATTCATTTGAATATAATATGTTATATATATAATATATAGTATATATATACTATACTATTATACTATAGCAGCTGGATAGTGAGCGGTGACCTTACCATCTTTGGAACAATAGGTCGGGGGTTGGACTAATGGCCAGAGCATGCTTCCAGTAAGAGTTCCCCGGCTAGTCCATGGTACTCAAGCAGGAATATAAGCAAGAGACCTGACGCAGGTGTTGAGGAACCAGGGCAGACTGACGATAAGTACAAGGATACGGCATGAGTGGAGAAAACAGAACTACACATGAATAACTGGTGTGTTGAATCCACTGGTGCGTTGAATGAGCAGCTGTCCTGAAAGAGAAAGTCATGGCTAAGATGGAAACCTGGACCCTCAACGGTTGATTACCAAGACTACATGGAGTACCCCCTGAATGCTATGGACAATCCTTATTGCAACCATCACTGAAACCAACCAGCTGATTTATAACACTGCAACAGTGATCCTTGAGATGCTTGGGTATGAGATGAACAACAACCACAAGGAGCATTACCCTTCATGGAAAAGAAGAATAGAGGCTAAGATCAAGGCAGCACAGAGGCAAGTTAGCCAGCTATCAGAGCTGCAGAAAGGTGTGATGAAAAAGTGCCTAGGAAGTACAACAAGCTGTCTATACTTGAGGCCTTAGAAACTGCCAGCTTGCAGAGTTATACCACATATATAGAAGCCAGGAGAATAAACCTGATGTTCTCCACTGAACTATCCAAGTTATACTCTCAGTGGCAGTGGAAAAATACGAGAAGAGAGACTGTAAAACCAGACTGACTAACCTGTGCACCGCCTGAACTGACTACAAGAAAGCCTATGACTAAATGCCACACACATGGATCCTGGAATACCTAAAATTATACAAGATCAAGAGGATCCCAGAAGATTTCCACAGGAATTCAGTGGGGATGTGGAAAACAACGCTACAGGCCATCTTTAAGCCAATTGCTCAAGAAACCATCAAATGTGTGATTTAACAAGGCATGCTCTGCTCTGCTGGACCTAGGCCTGAACCCCCTCAGCCAGATCATTAACAAGACTGGCAAAGGAATGGAGCAACAGAGACACAGATTAAATCCACACTACTAGGATCTACAGCAATGAGTAACAAAGATAAGGAAGGTATTCAAAACTAAGAAAGCCACATCGCAGATACCGAGGACAGTTACAAGTACCTTGGAATCCAACAGGCAAATGGCAACCACAATGAAGCATGTAGGAAAGCTGCAACCACTAAATACCTGCAACGGTGTAAGGCAAGTTGTCAGGAGACAGCTGAATGGGAAGAACAAGATCCAGGCAATGAACGCCTATGCCCTGCCGGTCATCACATACTCTGCTTGGATAATAAGCTGGCCAAAGGAAGACATAGAAGCCACTGGCATTGTTGTGAAAATTGAGTTTTATATCAATTACTTACATAATTAATACATGAATGCTGGTAACTATTGAACCTAGAGCACAATGATTTAAAGACAGGAACTCGTAACCTGTAACCATTAAGTTTTACCTGTCTCCAAGGCCGTTCCAGACACTGAAATCTCAGGGACATAAACATCACATTCCAGTGCCGTGAGAGGTCATGAAGCCTGTTTTCTCAGGATTTATACAGGAATCCAAGAGTTCAATTTACTATATTTTACTAGCTATTTTTACTGCCTCTACAATATTTTTACTACCAGCACGAAATCCAGCAACAGCCTTTTTGGGGGTAGCGGTGGATTCACATCACTAAGCCATGTAAGATGATAGCCCATCTCTCACCAAAGACAAGAAATTTGTGTTTTTAAGAATATAAACAAAATGCAATGAAATTCAAATTTCACAAGCCAATGATTTGTTTTCCAATAGAATATTTTCTAATAGACCTTGACCTTGAGGTTCCAGTTGCAGTGTTTTGTGTAGCACCAAAAAGACAAAATAGGGATCTGCTCCTCGCGCGCACGAATCCGCTGCTGCCAGCTTAACCCTCTGAGGTCTGGGGTATATTTGGCCATTTTTGACTGCTTTTGTTTTTAGCTTCATAGTTGACCTTAGAAAATGTTTGGTAACGTTTTTTTCAGCACAACTTCATGTGTGTGACTGTATAGTTATTCTTTCATTTTGACATACTGTATTAACACATTGGACTTATAATTACATAAAAACATAAAATCCGAGTAGAAAAAAGATTTTTTTTACTGTAAAAATCACAAAAATGCTTAATGAAGTATTTTTACAATTAAAATGCAAATATAAGTTGTAAATTTTCAAAACTTGTGTAAAATATAGTAAATAATAAAGTTATATACAACTATTCACATTAAAATGCAAGGAAAGGCCTCAGGCGTTTTTGTGTACAACTATTCGCAGAGCAATCAGGACTCATATTAAGATGCTGGACAAATTATTTATGCCACCCCAAAAAACAGCTTCTGTCCTCCACAAGACTGAGGGGCCCATCACAGGCAAAACTTGCCAGTAATGTCTCTTTTACCACTTTTTCACCTGTTCCTCAGCAGCCAAATGCACCCAAATGCATCTTGTTACTGCATAATGTTCTGATTGGTTGATATGGTGCAAAAAACACATGGGAGAAAAAAAAAAACGTGGCACTTTTGCGAGATCTCGCAAAAGTGCCACTTTTTTTTTTTCTCCCATGTTTTTTTTTTTCCCCATGTCCCTTGCGGGGTTCCATAGTTGTCAGGAATTATTTTGTTTTGTTTTGTTTTTATTAGCAAGCACTTCCTGTTAGCGAAACTCAGGTTTTCGCCATTTATTTCTGCATTAAATGCGCATCAAAGGTGAGGACAATATACAGGAAAAGCATGGCATAAATTATTGGGCATAACTCTGGTTTTACTTGGCCTATCAATGTAATTTAAAAACTGGTACATAGTTTGAAGTCTGCCCTTTAAATTCATGGCAGCAAATTAATCCTACGTCATCTCAAATCGGCGGTCATTTTGACGCGCCAGCGCGTCCGTGGACTCAGGAGTGTTAAGCCAGTCTTTGAATGCCGGGTCATCGAACCAAAGTTGTGAAAACTAACATTTTCCCATGACGAGGCGGAAAATGACTCCGCGCATGTGCACAGCAGATTGGACAGCAGAACCAATCGAGTCTATCAACGTCAGCTCAGGTCCTGCTGAGTAGTTATATTTCTATACAGATTTTATAGTTAAACGAACTTAAAACAAAAAGTCTGCATCAATGGAAAAGTAAAAATATATTGAAGGGGTGATGATAAATTTACTACCAAGTCAAATTCTGTTTGTTACCTTTTACTACCTTTTAATAGCCTTAATTTGAGCTCATTTAATTTACTACCTCTTACTACCCCACGGAAACCCTGTTTCTGGTCTTCATCTTATTTACAAGCTTGTCAGTTTTATGGTATGCACTCTAAGCTCCTTACCATCCATGGAGGGTTTTACCCCAAATCCTGCACCCTGAGACTGTACGCTAAGTGGAAGGAAAGAGGCCAAGGTTTAGTGAATGTCAGAACCACTATCCTGGATGAAACAAGATCCATGAGTACATCAGGAAGAAGGCCACAACTGATCACGTCCTTACTGAATACCTCAGGAAGCAGAAACCTGAGAAAGAAGAGGAGCAAGAACACGAACCATATTGTAAGGACAGGCCCTGCATAGCATGTACCACCGGCAGATAGAAGAAGTGGCTGTTATCAAAAAATCCTACCAATGGCTGGACAAAGCTGGACTGAAAGATAGCACAGAGGAACTAATCATGTCAGCACAGGAACAAGCTCTAAGCACAAAATCAATTGAGGCTGGGGTCTATTACACCATGCAAGACCCCAGGTGAAGGCTGTGCAGAGATGCCCCTGAGACAATCCAGCACGTAAATGGCAGTTCCATGCCCTGCTAGCAGACAGGATATATGTAACAGTTGTGTAAGATTAAAGAGAAAAAAAGACTTATAAATTTCACCAAAACACTTTTTTTATTATTAAATGCTCATTTTGGGTTATATTCTCCTGCCTGTGGTTTTTTTTCCTGAGTCCATGGGTATGCGTGCATTACTGTACGTGATGACATGGGCACGCGCGTGAGCGCTCCGGTCACCGAACCTTCTGACATGGCCGGAGGTAGGTTGTCACGTCGTACTCTGACCGATAGAAGCTCGCTAAAGTCACTGATTGTGTAATGTACACGGCTTCGCCGTTGTATTCTGTTTTATTTTCTGTTTGGCTTGTCTTATGCGAGTTTCGCAGAGGTCTGAGTGTTATTTGGTGTTCTTTATCACAAGTTCAATTTCAAAAGTATGAGGCTAAACCTGGTGCGCTGGGCTAGCTTGGTCGCGAGCAGGGCAGGTACCTGCTGTGCTTTTCGCCAGGAGAGCCAGGTCTGGCTGAGCACACCATACCCACGGCTCATGGGCTTTTCTGTTTTTGTATTGCAGTGTGTCATCATTAAATGAAAGGTCATAGTGATTGAGGTAGCAATACCAAGTGATAGCAACATCAGGAAGATGGAACACAAAAAGCTCCAGAAATACCAAGCGCTGAGAGAAGAACTAGAGAGGACGTGGAAGCTGAAGGTAACAGTGGTTTCTGCGGTAATCAGAACACTCGGGGCAGTGACCCCCAAATTGGGAGAGTGGCTCTAGCAGATTCCAGGAATGACATCTGAGATCTCTATATAGAACACATATTAGAGAAGGTATGGTCATCCACTTGTGAAGTTCTAATGTCAAAGCAGCATGTCAACAGTCAACAAGCAGCTGGGCCATCCATGTTACTCACTTGAGAACCAAAACAGCCAGCACCGTCAGTAGGCACACAGGCCATCATACTACTAAAGGCTTCACTGAGACTAGTGGTTTCCCTAAAGAGTGACAACTCTCCTTATAAAGTTGTAAATATTCTGTAAATCCTTTAGAGACATCAGTTAAATGAGGCAGACCAGAACACACTAATTTTCTGTATCACAGAAACCTGATTTTAGAACCAAATTTAGTTTAGAAAATATTTAATTACTTTAGAAAGTCACTGAAGTGATCAGTGTGGACATGTCATCAGTCTCTGTCACGTCTTTTTTTTCCCCTTTAGCTGTCCTTTTCATTTGCTTCATCATTGTCTAATGAACATCTATGGTGATGCGGGCTGTGGTTGCTAGGACACAGCATTGCAACTGCAAAGCCTCTAAGGTGGGCTTTTCAATAAATAGCATGGCGCAGTGGGCGTCTACAGCTAGCCATCCACTGTGCTGTGTCATGTCTTTGCTGTGGCTAGTTGGAAGGGAAGTGTGAACTGTCACATCCACACACTGCCCACTCAACCAGTGAACAGCACTGTCATGTGTTCTCAAACAGAGGAGGGAAATAGTGATACTTTATGGGCGTGTGTATGTGTTTCAGATGGATGTGATTGAGACACTCTGGTGTCAGGAGTGCTGGAGTGTATCATTATGTGTTCAATCTGTGTCCAGCTGCACTTCTGGTAGCATATGTGGTGCTGCCTTTGTCACTGTTCATCTTTATCTTCATCTGTTGCACTGATTCATTAACCCCATTTTGCCCACATCTCTTTTTCTTTATGTTGCTTCTCAGTGCTTTTTCATTCTCCTCAAGTTGCATTTTCTTTGAGAGAAAATACAAATCCTCTAGGGGTTAGTTTTGTCAGTGAAAACTGTGCATAGAAATATCTGACCTTTTTTTCCCTCAGCAAAATCAAGACAAAAACAATTGACCTATGGAGTTATCTTGCTTATATTGCAGCTCAGGGGTGCCCGATACGTCGATCGCGATCTACTGGTCGATCGCAAGAGGCGTGCAGGTAGATCGTATGGCACCCCCAGTGGAGTTGGGGGGAAAATGTAGATTGCACGGCATTAAACGAAGTAAAAGATGATTGATGAACTGTCATCCATCCGTTCCGCTACCACCCTACACACGCGCATTTAACCATGCTAGCTTTGCGTGTAGCTCGCGAGCTGAAAAAGTGTGGGCACCCCTGTTGTAGCTAATCTTGTAAAGCACTTTGGTCAACTTTGTTGTTTTTAAATGTGTTATAGAAATAAAATTGACATTGACAAAAAAAAATATTTCTTTTTATCATGACGTTATGCATCATATAGGGCTGTTACAGCCCTCACTGGCCTGTGTGTTGCCTGGGTATGTCCTGTTTCTCTTCCTGAACTCAGCTGCCACCTGTTTTCCTGAGGAGCCAGTGTACAGCTGGCTCCACTCAGCAATCAGCCACCCAACAGTATAAAAGCTGGACAGTGTGAGAGGAAACTCTGAGAGTGGGGAGTTGTAGTAGTGTGTGTTGTTTGAGTGGTTTGCCTGTGAGATTAGTGTTGTTTTGGAAGCTACTGGTGAGTAGCTTGTGTCTGCTGGCAGTAGAGGTGTTTTCCTTTGATGTGTTTATATACCTTCTTTTCAGGATATTTTAGTTTGTGGTTTTTCTTTTGCTTGGCTGATATAGTAGTTTAGTCGTCTCTTGGAGCTGAGTCCTTTTTAATAAAACTTTCATGATTTACTCTGTTTGGCTTTTTTCTTTTCCTGGTTTTACTACTGTTACTTCCTGCATCTCCTCTCCCTAATTCCAGGATGTTACATGGGCCCAAGATGAGAAAAAGAGGGTTTTGAGCAAGTGTGAAGCCTGGGCTTCTAATTTAAGCTTGAGGGAAAAAGTAGGCTAGGTCCCTTTTAACAACAACAACAGGAAACATGGGCTTAAAAAAAACAAATGTGAGGAAAATACACAGACATGCTAGAGATCAGATCAACCCCACAGATAAAAAGCACCATGTTGTGCTAAAATATATTACTCAAAAATTTTAAAGGAACATTTTTAATATAGCATGAAGTCAGTTAAGTAGCAGAGTGAGTTGTTAATCAGTTTCAGCTGCTTTAACCTAGAGGGGCAACAATGAGACAACTCCCAAAACAGGAATGCTCACTACTTGGCACCGTGGCGCCCAGTTGGCATTTGTCATAGACTACTAGAACTGGGAGGTCCACCAGGTGCCCTGCCCTTTTCATGGATGACAGCAGGTTCACCCAAAGCACACGTGACAGATGTGAAAGAGTCCTGAGAAGCTGTGGAGAACGTTATGCTGCCTGTGATACCATTCAGCATTACTGGTTTGGTGATGGGCTGGGGAGGTATGTCCATGGAGGGGTGCACAGACCTCTTTAAGGCAACGGTACTCTGACTGCCATTAGATATCGGGGTGAAATCCTTGGACCCACTCTCAGACTCTACACTGGTCAGAGGTGGCAAAAGTACTGACATTCTGTACTTAAGTAGAAGTACAAGTACTTGTGTTAAAAAATACTTTGGTAAAAGTCAAGTACTGGTTCAACTTCTTTACTTAAGTAAAAGTAAAAAAGTACAGGCTCTGAAATTTACTCAAAGTAAGAAAGTAAAAGTAGCTCTTTGGAGGACGTTTCTACCTGCTATTTTTGTGTAAAGGTAACTGAACCTTATTATATATTATTGTAATAATATAAAATAATACATGAGAACACAAACGTTATTCCAATCTAAATTTGAATTCTAATGAATGTACTCAGCTTGAATCACAAACTGTTAAAGGGAATTTAAACACAGCTCTGTTCTCTGTGTCCTCCATAGTAGAGGGTGACTGTGCCTCCACCTAAACACAAACATGAGGATACTCAGGGGTTACAGTGGGATTCAGAAGCTGGAGGAACCCTAAGATCAGATGTAGCAGCTCTGCATGGGGAGAAGAATCACAACTTTCTATTGTGAGCTGCAGTAAATGATGTTGGTGTGCAGGCTGTGATCAGCTGACCTGCTGCTGCTGCTCTGAGGTTTACTGCTCTGTGTGGATGAACTGAACTCACAAAGATGTAACACAGTATTTCACAGCTATCTGAGCTGATCTCCATCCCCTACACTGACAGCATACAGGCTGTAGAAATGTTGGATTCAGTGAATGAATCTCAGCATCAGCAGCTTTGATTCAAACTCATCTCTGCTGCACTGATGTAACCTGTAACTCTGAGTAACTCTGACCATCAACACAAAGTGCACCAACACAGAGCTTTACTGTAAATACAGTACAACAAAAGTAACCTGTTTATTACGTACTAAACTGCAGTATTTTCATACAATCTTTGAATAACACAAAGTCAGCATACTTCAGTTTATTTTCCAGTCCTTACCTTTAACTCTAACCTCTCTTCTTCCTCTCCTGTCCTCTTTCTCCATCTCTGAGTGAACTTCTCTCTCTTTGCTCTCCCTGAAATACAGCAGCTCTTCTTTTAGCTAGCAGACACACTGTGTGACAAACTGCACACACTTTGTGTGTTTGCTGATATTTGTTGAGCATTTAAAAACGTTGCATTTACCTGCCACACGTTACTCCCTTCATGCTCGCTCCTCTTCAGTAGCGCTAGCTAAGCTGTTTATGTCCTGCGAGCGTAACTTACGGATTCGGTCCGGCCCGCTGTGACCCCTGATTATAGCGCTATAAATGAGACATTAATTACATGGGTTTGTGTATTTAATCCCTTTGTACCCGATAAGCCCCGATGATGGAGGATACCCCAGTACGATTGTCTCTTATATGTTATTATTCCTCCGTTTAGGCTCAGATCGCTTGATGACTGACGGCGCACTGACCGGAAACGCAAACTTCTCCCTGACGTGTTAAAAAGTAACGAGTCTGTTTTGAAAATGTAAGAAGTAGAAAGTACCGATACTTGTGTAAAAATGTAGGGAGTAAAAGTAAAAAGTAGTCAGAAAAATAAATACTCAAGTAAAGTACAGATACCTAAAAAATCTACTTAAGTACAGTAACGAAGTATTTGTACTTCGTTACTTCCCACCTCTGACACTGGTGCAGTATGTCCTGGCTTCTCCTGGTGCGCGACAATGCCCAGTCTCATGCAATGAGTGTATGTAGGCAGTTCCTGGATGATGAAGGGATTGATACCATTGACTGGCCCCCCACACTCGCCTGACCTAAATTCAATAGAACACCTCTGGGACATTATATATTGGTCCATTCGACTCCGCCACCCTTAGACTGTCCAGGAGCTCAGTTATGCCCTGGTCCAGATCTGGGAGGAGATCCCCCAGGACACCGTCTGTCATATTAGGAGCATGCCACAACATTGTCAGGCATGCATTCAAGCATGTGGGGGCCATATAAACTACTGAGTACCATTTTGAGTTTCTTCAATAAGTTTATGGCAAAAAGGACTAGCCTGCTACATAATTTTTGACTTTGATTTTCTGGGTCTCTTTGAATTTAGCCATTGTAGGTTGACCCCCCCCCCCCCCCGTATCTGCAAGAGAAGTGAATGTTTTGTATATTAAGTCCAAATTTTCAGTGGACACATTTTCTAAGGATAGTATTAAGGATACTCATGTAGGTACTGTCCAAGAAATCAGTTAGTTGCAAGCACCTTGAAGTGCTATGATATAAATAAAATCATATTGAATGTTGTTGATCACAGCATTAGTGTAACACTGTCAGGAAGATAAGGTGAAGGTGGACCCAAACGCAGACATGGAAAGAGGCAGGTCTAGGATGGTTTAAACAATTTATTGAACAAAACAAGAGAAATACAATGTTAATAGCTGAACGGCTCTCTGGGGGTTTTCTCAAGAGGTAGTCCAAATCCTTAGGGGAACGGATAGGGATCATGAATGGAGAGGGGTCAGTCTAGGCAGAGGGGGAAGAGCAGTGAGTCATCAGCTAGAGTGAGTGTTCATACAGTGGGTATAAAAAGTCTACACACCCCTGTTCAAATGCCAGGTTTTTGTGATATAAAAAATGACAGCAAGACAAAAAATTTCACAACTTTTTCTACCTTTTAAAGTGACCTAAAACCTGCATAATGCAATTGAAAAACAAACTGAAATCTTCCAGGGAGGTGAAGTAAAAATGTGCAACCACATTATTGTCTTAAGTGTGCACACCCCTTTATAACTGGGGATGTGGCTGTGTTCAGATTTAACCAATTACATTCAAACTCATGTTAAATTGGAGTCACCACACACCTGTCACCAATTAAAGTGCCTCTGATCAACCCCAAATAAAGTTCAGCTGTTCTAGAAGGCTTTTCCTGACAGTTTTGTAGCCACATCTTCCAACACAAGCCATGGTCCACAGAGAGCTTCCAGAGCATCAGAGGGATCTCCTTATTCAAAGATATCAGGCAGGTGAAGGGTACAAAAGTTTCCCAGGAACTAAATATACCATGGAATACAGTGAAGTCCGTCATCATCACGTGGAGAAAATATAGCACAACAGTGACATTACCAAGAACAGGATGTCCGTCCAAAATTGATAAGGAGAAGAAAACTGGTCAGGGAGGCTGCCAAGAGGCTGACGGCAACACTGCAGGAATTTCTGGCAAGTACTGGCTGCACAATATATGTGACAACAATCTCCCATTTTCATACGTATGGGCTATGGGGTAGGGTGACAAGACGGAAGCCTTATCTCACAAAGAAAAACATCCAGGCCCAGCTTCATTTTGCAAAAAGACATCTGAAATCTGTGTCATGGTCTGATGAAACCAAGGTTGAACTTTTTGGACATAATTCCAAGACGTATATTTGGCGCAAAAACAATACTGCTCATCACATAAAAAAGTTAGAAAGTTAGAAAGCTGAAGATGAAGAGGAACTTCATCTTTGAGCACGACAATGACCCAAAATACACATCTAAATCAACAAAAGAATGGCTTCACCGGAATAAGACTGAGGCTTTGGAATGGCCCAGCCAGAGTCCAGACCTGAATCCAATCGAACATCTGTGGGGTGATCTGAAGAGGGCTGTGCACAGAAGATGCCCTCCCAATCTGTCAGATTTGGAGCGGTTTTGCCACATCAAGATGTGCCACACTGATGGGTTCCTACCCAAAAAGACTGAGTGCTGTAATAAAAGCCAAAGGTGCTGCAACAAAGTATTAGTTTAAGTGTGTGTATATTTTTGCAACTGGGTTTTTTATTTTATATTTTTCCCCTTTAAAGATTTCACTTTTTCAGTTGTATTGTACAGATTATAGGTCACATTAAAAGTGGAAAAATGTTGTGAAATTATTTGTCTTGCTGTCATTTTTTTACATCACAAAAACCTGGCATTTGAACAGGGGTGTGTAGACTTTTTATATCCACTGTATACGTGAGTGGGGAGGTTTGCGGAAGGAGCGGCTTACGTGAGGTGAAGTGGTGAAATAATCCAGGGGGGAGGCAGGTTGCTGGTTTGGCTCAGACACGTCTTCCAGGAGGGCAGGCAGGCTGAGAGGTGAAGGGAGTTTCAGCTGCGAACGAGAAACAAATTAACCCAGTGGGTGAGAATCCAAGATATGAGACAACAAACTCCTTTACACAAAAAATAGGCACGAGTGAGTAACACAGAAAACGTATTCTGATTCGAAACAGGTTGGAGGAAGCTTTATCGTGGACGTTAGCAGACACTCTGGCGAAGACGGGAGGCTAGGGCAAAACTTTAAATACCGGAGTGATGAATGGCTTCAGGTGTGCAGGGCCTCCGTGCATCAGCTTCCAGCGCCGCCTTACAGAGGAGGAGAAACCATCCCACCAGCCTCCTGAAACAAAGCAGAGAAAAGAGAACACAACCACAACACACCGATCCATGACAAATACAGTGCTATGGAAATTAGGTGTGACATGCATTTGTTATAGCTGATATAGTTATAAATATAAGTATCAGAAAACAGTCACAATAGGGAGCAAAATGCCACAAACTTTATATCAGATCTACATCAATACATCACCACACGTTTGTGTTTGACCCCCCACTGTAATCCAATTATTTTCTTTTCAAAAAGTAAAAAAGTGCACAAAATAAAACTCCCAATTCGATTCACCACTATGACTTGCAGCAGGAAGCCTCTCAATTAGAAGAAGCACCTCTAAGCAATATATAATTCTCACAGGAGGGGAGAGCAGTGCTAATGAAGAAATTAAAATAATCTATTAGAAAATATGAATTAACTAGGCATACAACATGGTTTTTAGAAGATGAGCAGCACTACTTACTGTATATACAGCATTTCTTACCTCAAAATAAATACACAAGACTTAAAGACAGAATATGTATCATATGCCAATAAAAAACCTCAAAGTACCACAGTATTCTTCTATAGATACTCAAGAGACCGACACATATCTAAAATTCCAGGTACTAAATATAAATCCCCTTATCATAAAAATCTGTACAGGAAGTCCAGATTTGCAGAAAAGCTGTAGAAATAAAAACAGTTAAAAATGTTGAGTAACTGGAAGAAATAGAAACTTAGTGTATGAGAAATGTAGCAATTAAATAAAATGCAGTAATTAGAAAAATGTGCAGTGACAATAAATATAAATTTTGTCTCCTTTACAGTTTAACAAGACACTTACTGCCGATGAGCAAACTGGCTCAAAAGAGTCAACTCCATTTTATTTACCACCTTCTCGGTGACTCTTAGGTGCTGGAGTATATCAGCATATACTTGTCCACAAATGTCCATTTCTCACATTGTGTCGCCTTCGAGTCTTGGAGACAACAGCAACCTGCGGCTGATACTCTGTGGCTCCTCACTACTCACAAACACCATCTGTACACAGAAAAAAAAATGAATACTACAATACCTTTCTTGAAACATTGAATCAAAATTAGAATCATAATTAGTTTTTTTTTCTTTTTTTTTTTTTTTTTTGGTCTGTGACAATTAACCTTTAACATTTTCCTTAATGTGTTTCTTGCACTTTTATGTCAGAACCGAGCTGCAAACCTGTGAGCAAAAGCAGTAAAAACTGCAGTTCCCCCAATGGCCACTTGAAGCTGGCTCCAAAAGGCAAGCCAAACTCACTCACCTGAAAATGTGAATTAAAAATGCATTAAAAAGCATGTTTAAAAGTCTGTGTGTAGTTTCTCAGTCATCCGGGTCATAGTAGTCTCTGCAGCTTGAAAAAAGGCGACTGAGATGTGTTTAAAAACATTTTCCTCTTATGGATAGTTTCCCCCTTCATAACTATTGTATACTGGATGATTATTCTCACATATTTGGGTTTTCCTAAGGTTTAAAGTTAGAGCCCTAACTTTGATAGGTGTGCCTGCATGGCCACGTCAAGTTGCACCTCAACCTAACCTGCATACAGCATACTAAGAATGTAAGATGGGGAAATATTATTGATTTTCCTGCTACATTCCCCAGAAATTATGCAGTACTTTATTTATTTAAAGGGTACTTAAATTTACTTACAGGATAGCTAGGCTTACTTATATGGTGGTTATGATGTAAGATGGGAAAATGCTGGTTTTTCCTCTAAATAATGCAGAACTTAAATGTACTTACAAGGTACATTCCTGTAAAATACACGTACTTACTGCCTTAGTCACAGTAGCACGGCCATAGTCACGGTACTTACGGCCTTTGTCACGGTACTTACAGGTAGGTATGGGATGCTTACAGTCTTAGTCATGGTACTTACTGCCTTAATCACAGTATTACAGCCTTAGTCTTGGAAATCCCTGTAAAATACACGTACTTATGACCTTAGGTGCTGGTCACTTCAATAAATTTTAATCCTGTTCTGCCCGCGACTGTGTCTTCAATTTTGGCCCATCCTGTGATTGAGTTTGACACCCCTGGCATCAGGGGTGTGCGATATATATCGTCTATGATAATATCATAATTGCCGTGTTAACGATGTGCGAGCTGATGTTATCGAGTATGCTAATGACAGGGGAAAAAAACAATCAGAACCCTCGGCTCCATATGTTCACTACTTTATGCTTTAGTATAGGCTGCCGCATGTGCGCAGTGAGAGTGCCCATACTGTGCGCTAGCATAGCCACCTAAACAACACACCTAAAGCTGGAAAAGAGTGAACACACTGCGCCAGGGGAAGAAATTCAGACATCGCCAGCCTCACCAGCCATAGATTTAATTCCTAGCCAAGGAGGTGGTTTGGATTTGAAAAGACTGACATTGATCAAAAGACAGCAGTTTGTAGACTTTGTAAGAAAGCAGATAGCTCGACAACTAACCTGTTCCATCATCGAGAATGAGGAATATGAAAAGTTTCGGGAACCCGCTGTCCAAGACAAACCTATATCAGCTAAGGTGTCTGGCAAAACACACACTCAGCAAACTGAGTGTCAATATTGCACACCCCTACCTGGCATACACTATGTTGCTTATCTTGTGTTTGAGAGTTTTGTCCTTGGGATGGACTGGTTTATATGACCTGCTGTGTTTTACATCACATGCAAGAAATTTGGTGAGTAGTATTTTACTTGTATTTTATTAGTCTCTTACTTAGCTAATTAATTACATTTTATTCATATCGCACCACTACATAACAGTTGCCTCAAGATGCGTTACATTGTAAGGTAAAGACTGAAGAATATTAGAAGGGACCCCCCCCAATAACCACACAACTCCTATAAGGAAGCATTTGGCGACTTTGGTAAGGGAAAAGCTGCCTCTTGCAGAACTAGGCTTAGGGAGGGGCAGCCATCTGCCACAACCAGTTGGAAGTGAGGAGAAAGAGAAGAGAGCAAAGGGAGAATGGACAAATGATACACTATGGGAGAAAGAGGCAGATTTCTATAAGTATTAATGCAGTAGTGGTATACAAACACACAGGGAGTGAAAAGAGAGGAGTGACAAAGAAACGCTCAGTGTACCATGGGAACCCTCCCCAGCAGCCTAGGCCTATTGCAGCATAACCAACAGATGGTTCAGGGTCACCTGATCCAGCACTAACTATAAGTTTTGCCAAAAAGGAAAGTTTTAAGCCTAATCTTAAAAGTAGAGAGGGTTTCTGTCGCCATGTGACTTTTCTAATCCCAGGTAGTACTCTTGCTGCAGAGTTTTGGATCAACCGAAGGCTTTTCAGGGAGCTTTTAGAGCAACCTGATAATAATGAATTACAGTAGTCCAGCCTAGAAGTAATAAATGCATGAATTAGCTTTTCAGCAGCACTCCAAGACAGAATCTTTATAATTTTGGAAATATTGCACAAGTGCAAGAAAACAATCCTATATATTTGTTAAATGTGAACACTGAAGAGCAGATCCTCATCATAAATGACTGTTACTGGAGGCCAACGTAACGCCAGATACTATGTAAGATATTTAGGACTGAGTACAGAAACCGCAGTTTTCGCTGTATTTAGAGATAGGAGATTAGAGTAATTCAGGCCTTTATGTCTTTAAGACATGCTTGTAGTTTAAATGGACTAGTTCTCATATAGTGCTTTTCTACTCGACAATCAAAGCACTTTATACAACATGTTTGCATTCTCCAATTCACATGCAATCATGGAAGCACTTTTTTTTTTTTTTTCTAATTCTAATTGCTTTATATCCAAGATTCTAATGAACACATTGGGAGCAACTCAGGGTTCACTATCTTGCCCAAGGATAAATTGACCTTCAGACTGGAGAAGCCATGAATTGAATCACCAACCTTCTGATTAGCAGATGACCTGCTCTACCTCCTGAGCCAAAGCCACCTCTAACTAGTTGACAGTCTGGCACTGAAAACAAAGGAGATGGTGGTAGACGGGTGAGTTTGGGCACCCTGATTGGTGCAGTTATGCAGCACCTTAGGCAACAAATTGTAATGCACTGTGTATTCTGACAGCTTTCAATCAGAATCAACATTGACTTTTTTTTTTTTTTGGTAATTTGAGCTTCAGTGGCTCACCTGTGGAATTGGGCCTAATGGGCCAGACTTTATGCATCAGTGAGCCTTGGCTGCCCATGACCCTGTCACTGAGTCAAAACTGTTCCTTCCTTGGACCACTTTTGATAGATACTGACTCACTGGAGACTGGGAACACTCCATAAGAACTGCAGCTTTGAGAGATGCTCGGACTCAGTCGTCTAGCCATCACAATTTAGTTTGGTATTTGATGTTCAAAAATCCAATAAGGCGGTGGGGAAAAAGTTAAGGTCAAAGCTTAAAAATATGGAGTTGTAACAGTCGTAATTGTGATGTCTCTTTACGACAGTCTGGCCTTTTTGTGTAGATGATGTCACCAGTGTGCGCCCACCGCTCCTCAGTAGAGAGCGCGGGAGATGTGTTTTGCAGACGGACATTTTGGATTGAGGCGGACCTTTTCCTTTTTCCTTATTTTTTGTACCGTTACAGGTTGTATGAACACTGCTCGTTTTCATGTGTGTTTATGTAGCAGCCGTTCAACCGGGCTTCATAAGGTTGTGAAGATTACATTTATTAAAAGGGCAATACTGAAATTCTCAGTGCCAGTGTGCTTGTGCGTTTTTTTGGCTGCCCGCCGCCTCCTCTTCACCACCGAACACAACCCAGACGTTACAGAGTCCAGAAACCAAAGGGTGACATCCATTATACAGCCTGCGGTCAGTGTGTTTGGGGCTTATTTGAGTTTTACCCGTTTCACAGGGAAGATAAAACTGATAATAATAACTGCATTAGAAAATAAAATATAGCCATATTATCCCCTTCCATCCCTTTGACTCACTTATGCACTTGAAACTGCAAACATAAAACTCAGGTACCAAAAATACCAAAGAAATAAATGCATTTAAAAAGGATTGAAATGCATTGAAATTCTACTTCAAAACAATAAGCACTCCAGAGGCATTTCAGCTACAGTTTTAGCTCTGAGCCCTGGAACATAACATTCTGTCACTGAAAACTGACCCAAGAAGAGAGCTCAAAGTCTCAGACTGGCTACTGCAACACTTGAGTGTACCCAGAGTCCGCACACATGCATCGGACAAGTCACATATTCACTTTAAGATTACAAAATGAGTATCTAGTGATTTCTTATTCCATTTTTAAATGCTTTTTGCTGTCAAAGTATGGTTGTCTCTTCATTAGTCATAATTTTTCTGTGCACTCTTTGATTTGACAGCATGTATCTAGTCTGATAAAAAATAATGACAGACGAGATTTGTTGATGGTGGTAAACTGGCACATTGCTCTGCCCATTAATCTTTAAAGTGCTGCCTTTAGCCAGAAACATCTACATGTTTTATCTGTGCATCTCTACTACCAGTAGAATACTAATCACCACTCTAATGTATCCAGTTTTATACATTGCCACAGTTACGTTTTATAACCCAACATGAATGACTGAAAGTGGCTGTCGATAGCATGCTAGGTGAAGCTAAATTTAAGAGGAAAGCATGTTTCCCTGATACTTATATTTCCAGCTGTACTAAAATGGTAAGACTGATTTACAAGAATGTGTAATTGATAGAAATTGAACCATTTAACACAGCAGCAACAAGAAGAACTCATAAAAGAATTACATCTCATCTATTATTTATGGAAATATTGCTGTTATTTACCATTGATCAAATATTTTGTTTATAATGTTAGTTTTTGGTTTTTTTTTTTTGCTTCCCCTTGTATTTATACCATTTGACTCAGTTTATTTTTGGCTGATGGGAACATGTGGAAAGAAATGTAGACAGTCACAGAATAAAAATAGAGATTTTAGCATGAGATTAAGACAGTCATGTTGATGCTTTGGCAACTAAGGATGCAATTTGATCAGTCATCTTGTGACATCTTGTAAATTTGTATATTTTATTTATGTGTAAATCTAGAGACATGTCTGAGTATCAGGACCAACAAAAAAATGAAAAAAAGAGAGAGGAAAAAGAAATCTCTTACAATATCATTTTACTTTCATTTATAAAGGCTTGATGTCATGATCATAACTTTTATGACCATTTCGCTTCGGTCAAATGGTCAGCATCTGATTGCAAAATTTTAAATATTTATGCCACAACTTCTAGCTAATTATACATGCAAGGATTTTTTTCCCTATTAACTACATAACACACTCATGGGAAAAATAAACAAATACATAAACACAAGTTCAGTTTCAAGTCTCTGCATTAAAATAATTCCAGACAGTGGCGTTCTAGACTTGGAACATGACTGTCTTGTCTTTTATTTCTGGACTCCCTACAGAGTCCATATTTAGCTGTTTGGACTCCGTTGTCTGGCACTCTTGTGCCAGTGACTGAAATAGTGCTGGTTGATAATTTCTATGGGAAATAGTGGCTTTTTTTATATCATTATTGGCTAACATGCTGCGGTTCTGGGTTGGTTTGCTGAAAGCAGAATGAATACTTGGTGCCAGTATAGGGACTTCAGGGAGACCAGTTCTAAAGATGATTTTGCTTTTTTCTGCTAGTATCCAGTTTTTAAAATGGCTGGCATTATGGGTAGTGGCTGGGTCTCACCAGCAAGACTCAAAACAGGAAATGAGGGGGTGAGTGAAACTACAGAGAGTTATAGGAATGGTTTCTTTTCTATTGGAAAGGTCCCAAAGGGTTAAGCCCAGGATTTCTCTGTAGATTAAAGTTTTTTTTTTTGTTTTGTTTTGTTTTTTATTGGAATAAAGGGACAAACAGAATATTTGTCTAAAGTATAAAACTGTTCCTCATGGAAGGACGGCCTATAAAGATGTCTGGCTAACCTGGTTTGTGGTACCAAGTAAACAGTATCTGATTGTGCGCTCACACCTGGGTAGCTTGAACTGTTCTGCTTGAACTGGGGAAACATGATCTCATCACAATTTACAAAACAACCAGTTACTAATCAAAATGTTGATTACATTAGAGCTAAGTATATTCATTGTAAAATTTGACATTAATTTCATTGCTTTTCATCCTTTTACCCTGCAGGGCTTCTTTTGGTGAATATTTGGATAAAGGACCAACAAAGCTATTGGAGCAAATCAGAGCAACACTGCCAAGGAAAGAATGGCTTAAAAGGATCTGTCTCTATGTCTATGTCATGAGAGGTTCCATTCATTTAAATTAGAAAATTTTCAGTTTTGATTTTTTTACCTCTTGTTTGAATTTGCACTGCCAGTCAAATCAATACACATTGTTCTAAACAGCCTGAGCCTGTCATGCCTGGGACCAGCCCACAGCAGGTGAATGACCATGTTGTTGGACAAGAAAACCTTTCAGTGCTGGAAACTGAGCAGTTTTGAAATGAAAAAAGAGTAATGTTTGTTTACCAGCTATTAAAATGCTGCCAACAATGAAATGGTCAATATTAATCCCAAGTACACATCTACAGCCAGCAGAGGACATAGCATTATATTAAATTGCACTACCCTGATAAATAATTAAAATAGATAATTTATTACAGTTACTATTAGTAGTATAATATTGTGTAATATTTCAAAAGTCAAGATCAAGTTTATTTTTATAGCACATTTAAAACAACAAAGCTGACCAAAGTGCTGCACGTTAAAAATATGTAGCCCCAATAACTACACTTAAATCCATAAAAATTTAGCACAGAACACAACATTAAAAGACTATAAATAAATAGGATAAAGTAAAATAGTGACTTTAACAATGATTTTTATTGTAGTTATTAAATAAACAGTTGGCTTGGTCAAATACTCAATTGATATGTTAAAATAGTTTAAATTTTACACTATCTAGCAATAGAATCAAATCAACCTTATTGTCCTTTAATAAAAATACCTAATTACTAATCATTCATTCCATCAAACTGCACCAAATTGGATTTTGGCCTTCATTTTGATCTGGACGTCAAACCTGTGAAATGTTGTTACTGTGACTGGCTGTGAGGTAATCACACTGATAAAATCTCTCCACAGATGGATGTACTCAAAACTACCTTTGTGGTACTTCCCATTTACAGACTCGAGGCTTAAACTATACAGGCCGCACACCTGTGGCTGTAAAAAAAAAAAATGCAAATGGCTTCTGTTATTTAGGACAAGACAACATTTTGTGAAATCAAATGAAAATTGTTAGAAATGAATCACACATTTCTGTCTTAAAAAATGTTTATTAGACTAAAGGACACTAACATATTTACTACCTCAGTACATCAGTGCAGGGCAGGAATGTGTTTCTCTCAACTCCACAAAATAGATCTCAGTGACGCCAATGTAAGTGCATTAAAAGAGATCACACTCATAATTTGTACGCACCTCCCTGCTTCCCTTTTGTCTCCCTGATCCTTTCACTTAAAGCAATCTTGTGAAATATACTTTATATTGGTTAATATATCAGAGCTGCATAATTTGTTGGTACACCATTATGAGTTTGACATGTTTTCTTGTCTTACAGCCAAACATTCATTATACATTAAGTTCTTAATGAAGTACAATCTCTGGTGCGTAGGGTCTGCACTTTGTTACATTATAGACTACTTTTACACCACTGAGCTATAATATTCACAAGAATTACAAACACAATCCAGTTACACAATTGCTCATGCATGCTTACTCATGGCAACATGAGTACTTAACTGTTGCATTTGTGTCAGTGTTGTGTGATAAATATGTCATGTAATGGTGAATAGTTGCGTGCATTTTAAAAGCACATGGTAAATACCTGTACAGTGATACAGGAGCAGGTATTTGAAATATCAAAAGCAAACAGGCTTTGTCAAAAGTCATTGGGTCAAAAATGTATATATGAAGCAGATTAATTTTTATTATTTAAATGAAATAGGAATACATATCCAAACATGGTATACACAGAAAAAAAAATCTTGTCTGTCTCCATAAATACAACTTTAACTTTCAAACGCAGTCTGTGTGCCATCTGATGATGTGCTGTTGAAGCTTACAACAATCAAAGCTGCCTACATGCCTCAGAATTAAGTTTAGTCATCTGACTAAATGTTACTGGCCATTTTGACAGAAAGTATTGTATTCCTACTGACCACTCAAAGCACATTTTTTATAGCTCTGATATAATGTATAAATATTCAATTCATACTATCTTTTTATTTTTTATTATACAAAGTAGTGACAAGGATACAAATTCGAACATTTTAGTAAATATTCATTATTTCATAGTTAGCAAAAAATAAAAGTTATTTTACTATCAGAGAAAACCCAGCCTCCATAAAAATATGTGAATTCCATCAAAATCTGTAAACATTTGTGTAAATATTAATAAATGGAGCAATAGGACTTTTGCTGATTCAGTGCTTGGACCTAAATAGTCATGTGACAGTAGTGGATGGAAACAGGCAAAGTGAAATTGTTTTTGACCAATTTTATAAAAACTTGGATCACATTTGTGCTTCATTTAGATGGATTTGTGCAAGTAGAATCCCAGAAGTAATAAAAACCTGAGTGCTGTCTTACCTGATACCTCATGTGGAAAACACTGTATACAATACACTAATGCAAGTAATGAAAAACTAAATTATAGCTGTGTAAAAAGTTATGAAACCATATTATCGGTCCTTTTGAGAAATGGATAAATAGCAAACAAGGATAAATTCAAATAAAAACTGTAACTGAATAGGTTGCGTTTACAAAACAGTGCTGAATATTAGCATACGGCCCAACCTTCAGAAATGACTCACCATGTGGCATCGCTTGTGTAATGCCATTACTAGAAACATTATGCAAAGTGCAACAAAGCTAAAAGTAAACACTGTAATGGCTTGCATGAACACAGGTTGCAGTCTTAATGTTTGCGAACTACAGATTACCACCGTCAAGGTTAATCATTTTGCTTTCACATTATTGGAACAGACTGATGACAAATTATAGATGTGCATTAGTGTTTTCTAAAACACCAGCTGATTATCATAAATAGAGCAAACGGGCAATAATATCTATCTTGTGTGTGTATAAACCTGCTGCCAGTGTTTACTGGAAGAATGCTAAGGACAACATAAAGTTTAAATATCAGTTATAAAAATGTATTTATAAAATCAAGAAGTCACAAGCTGGTTGTTCCAGTTAGAGTTCAATATGGGATGTACTTAAAATGTGATCAAGCTAAATATGAACTGTAAGTGTAAATCTTTACCTGTCTGCCTTTTGCTGGAGGGGATAGCAGTTAGCAATTATCTGACTTGATCCATTTCTAAAACACCTTAGAAAACATCAGCTTGCCTTGTCTTGTCTTTCTTATCTTAATTTTTATATGCTGCATCTAACACGTCGTTAACCTGTTGACTTTCAGACATTATAAAATTAGCTTGATCTTTTTTTTTTTTTTTTTTTTACCCTGAGGCCTTTTAGACCACTGTGTTAGCCTTCAGACTGATGTTGGATTCATCAAATGCTTTCACTCTCTTATTAGACTCATTAATGGTAACATTTACAGCATGGTGTTTCTATTTGACGCACTGATGAAGTCATAAAAACAGCAGAGCACTCACTCAGAAATCTGGAATACTAAGAAAATATAGATTTTATTTTAAGGTGGTGCTCAAACTATATTTTAAGAATACTAATCTGTTTTCTCCAAAAATAAAACCTCACTTAGCATCTCAGGGTTGGGTGTGCCAGATTACATCTCTTGTTTCATTACAAGTTTAATACTGTAATGTGTGTGTGTGTGTGTGTGTGTGTGTATATATATATATATATATATATATATATATATATATATATTTGTTTAATTGTTTTTCTTATAGCATTGTGTTCACCAATGTTTTTGCCAAGGACAGCATTAATAAGAACCCTGTTGGCACAATAAATCAGAGCAGGTGCTGAGGTTTTATATGTTTGCAGTGCTTTTTTGTGTTAGTATTTTAGAAGACTGACTTTGTGATGATAGATATAAACTATCACACTGGCTTATAATGTTTAAAGTTCATCATACGAACTATGGTTAAAATGATCTAAACTGTTTCTTTAAAATGAATTTCTCACTCGCTAATTTTCCAATTTTGTTTTCCTTCTAATAGCTTTAAGGTTTGCCAAGTGTCCTCAACAACTGACAGTATCAGTTTGATTTTAGTTTTTGCATACATTTTTATCTTCTGAATAAACCTTTTTGCCAGGAATCTATACTGAATCCCATAATAATGCATAAGATAAACATTTTGTATTCCTATTTACATTATAAAGCAAAAGCAAAAGTGACCTTTAATTCTGTGGTTTGTAAAAATGCTTTTGGCCTTCAAGTCTTGTACAGAAAGTCTTACGCTTAGCACCTCTTAATGTCGACAGTGTATCCCATTCATCTTGGCAGAGCCTCTAAAATGCCATCAGACAAGATCATTGTCACAATGATAGTCAGAGGCTTGTTTCCACTTGTGTTGTCTTGCCTGTTTCCTTCAGCTCATTGACATGCTCAGAAAAAAGGTGCCCAGTATCGGGTCGCATGCACTGTAGATCACATCTCTGTATTTGGCAGCATTTTTTCTTCTGTCAGTCCGAACCAGTCTTCCCATGCTAGAGAAGCAATAGTGATGCTGCACAGTGACCCATTGATGAGTTAAAAACTAAGGCATTTCCACTAGCCTTATAGCTGTTGCTCGCTTGTAGATTCTTTGGAACTGTAAGGCCTTGTCATCCTGTCAAAATGATGAAGATCTGGGTGAAAACTGGAATATGTCAAAATCACATCTTCAGCCTCTCCCCTTTCTTCTCTCCTTCTCTAAACTCATCTGGTGCTTCCTTTTAGTCACTTTTTTTTTTACACCTTTCCTTTTGTCTCACAGGACCAGGTAAAAATGTTCACTGATCTGTCACCTTCAATCGTTTTCTTACACATGAATAATGTCATTTGCAGCACATTGTAAGACATCTATTCACATCATCTTAGGATGTGGGTAATGATATTAAGCTACAGAAAAGGCCCTCTAACGGATGGTACAATATCTGTATAATATAGTCTGTTGGGGTAGATGTTACATGAGATCAGTTTATGTTTCAAAAATGGAACAAACACTGGCGAACAGCAGTATAAAAACCAATTAAAATTTCCTCAAGTACTTGAAGAAGGATTTCTAACAAGTAGTGAGGGAATGCCTTGAAGTGACTCCATTTTAAAAGACCTCATTTGAATAACAAGGATGCTGTTCTTTCCCACTGTCATGTGGTCTGTCAGGGTAGTTTTGTAATGTCAGTATCACCAAAGGAATACCTTGAATCAGTATGAGACATGGCAATGTATTAGTATGGAAATGAAGGGTGTACAGAAGAGGTGTGAATTCTATTAATGTCCCCGTCAGGATCAGGGGTATATAGTAAGTCAATCAACAAGAAATATTGTTGCATACATATTCAAATGTACGTTTTCTAAATCTAACAAGAATCTAATGAATAACATTAGATTTAGGGTTTAGACCTACTTTAGGTACACATTTTGGCACTGGATCATTTGTTGTGAAAACTTAGTGGAATAGCATCCTGCTAATGTATGCTCATTTAGTCTTTTGATGACATACCCACTTATAAAGTATTCTTAGACATTAGAAACATAATACAGAAAAGAAAAGTTAGAAGCAGCTGGTTGTGATGGCTGAAGGTGAGTGCTACTGTATCAGAAGGATGCTGCTCGCTTCATGCCTGAAATGAAAATAATGGATTCCATGAAGAAGCTGGTGGTGCTGTGACATCCTCAGTACTTATAGAAAATTATTAAACAATTCAAACCTGTAGAAAATAAAAAATGGAGCTTTGCATAATGTCTCCACACCTATCAAAGGGATGATGAAAATTGTTAAAAGGAAAAAAAAAACAATTACTGCATGAAACTTACATTTTTGTGCTACAGCGCTATAGAGCCCCCTCCAGTGAGCCCCCCTTATAAATCCAGAAGCTCAGAGAGTGGAAATTTGTCATTATATTAGAAAATCTCAAAAAACTTCTACACAGATGCCAAATAAGTTCCTAACAACCACAAAGAGCTCATCATTTTAATTTGGGTGCAGACGATCCTTTCAGAGCCCTCAAGCCTCGCACACACACAATCCCCAACGAAACAAACTGTCACTTCCTGCTGTTTCAAACTCAGTACGTCAGCAAAATGTCACCAAATCAAAGAAAAACAAATGACTCATGATAGGAAGTCACCATCAGCCAAAAATTGCCATACAATATGTCTGAAAATGCGTAAAAGAAGCTGGCATAGATATCTATAGTAGTTGTGGTAAGGCAATACTACAAAAACAATGACTAACAAATGTACTGGATTTTTTTAAATTAATAGTTTTCAACTGTTGTACACTGAGTTTTAAAGCAAACTTTTGATGTCTCACAAAAGTGTATAATATCAGAGATGAGCAATACTATCAAAATAACTGCAACTTTCCTTGTGATAATTTAAAAAAATGAGACATTTTTAGTATAGTCTTCTGTACCAGGACAAAAAAAAAGTTTTTAACACAAAAGGTCTTCACAGTAACACCAGACTGCTTCTGAGTTGTCTGTATTTGACCTTAGCTGATCAACTGATTTCAAGGCTACCCCACATCAGTTCATGGCTGTACCCATCTACACAATTGTAAATGGCAAATCTCAGAAAGGATGCACTATTTAAGCTGCTTAAGTTGGCCCACAGATGTTCTGGCATGTGCAAGCTGCTTTGCAAACTACATCCACCCTGCCCCTCTTTTCAAGCTCTGTTTGACTTAATGAATGTTAAATCTGTTGTCACTGATCTGTTATGGATCGGTATTTATATAATACTTTTATACTCCAAGCAATAAAGGAACATTTTACTAGAAGCTGTATTCACCCCTTTATACAAACACATTCATACAGAACTTTATCCCATGCCTTTAAGCATTTTCTGTCTCATACACACACACACACACACACACTCTGATGGATGCATTGGGAGCAATTTGGAGGGAGCCAGGGATCAAATTGCAAACCCTCCAATTTGTGGACAATCTGCTTCATCTCCTGAGCCACAGTCACCCAAAGTTTCCTGTTCTGTGCCGGGGTCTTACTGCAGTTCTCTCTGCTCCAAGGTTCTCATGTATGCACGTTAGGGGTCTGGGAGGTCCCAGAATAAGAGGTATGCCACCAGACATAAATTACTGCAGATGGAAAAAATCGTTTTAAAATAGTGGTCCTAACTGAACCAAATACTGTCCCACTGTTGGGAGTGGTAGAATTGAGGAGAGAGCTTTAAAAAGGCTGCTCTCATCCACTGGTCGAATCCATGATTATGGGGTCACCTGATCATGGATCAGAGGAGGAGAGAGTGTGAGATGTGCCACAAACTCATGCTGAGAGGAGGAGAGGGAGATTTGATCTGACCCAGGGGACTTAACATATGTGCCAATCTGATACAGCAGCTTCAGAACCCACTTGATGAAAGTAATGAATGAAGCCATACTGCTGTAAATCCCTAAAAAGCCACAGGTGAAAATTTCATAGTAAAAGAAATTCCATCATGCATCAGAATCACTTTAAGATAAGCTCCATAATAACATTCATAAAATTCATTTATCCTGTGAGAAGCAAATGGTAATTCTTGGTGTCATATTCTTATCTCATACACTGCTAATTGGAGATGTTATTTTTTGGTCATGTTTGTCTGTTAGCAGGATAACTTGGAAAATTATGAATGGAATTAGATGAAAAGGAGCAATTGATGATATATATGATATATGATATATAATTTCATTTTCAAAATCAGTGAGGAAATCTTAAAATTTGGATCTCACTGAAATTTTCATCTATCTTTTTCTGTTTTCAATTAAAATACTCACAATAATGCAAAGTGAACTACAACCCCACACAAGGCAAGACCCCAGGTGCAGGCTGTGTAGAGATGCCCCTGAGACAATCCAGCACATAACAGCAGGGTGAAGGATGCTAACAAGCAGGGCATACATGGAACGCCATAACCAAGTGGCCGGCATAGTATACAGGAGCATCTGTGCCGAGTATGACCTGGAAGTCCCGAGGTCAAAATGGGATACGTCCCCAAGGGTGGTTGAGAATGATCGAGCTAAGATCCTGTGGGACTTCCAGATACAGACAGACAAACTTGTGATGACTAACCAACCGGACATCATGGTGGTGGACAACATACCAAGTGATGGCAACATCAGGAAGAAGGAACACGAGAAGCTTGACAAATACCAAGGGCTCAGAGAGGAGCTAGAAAGGAAGTGGAAGGTGAAGCTAACAGTGGTCCCCCTGGTAATTGGATCACGCAGGGGAGTGACCCCCAAACTGGGAGAGTGGCTCCAGGAGATTCCAGGAACAACATCTGAGATCTCTGGCTGTTTATGATTTTTAAAAACCAATAACATAAATTTCTACTCTTTGTGAATTTATGATGGAGCATGGAGCACCCACTGAAACATAGAGGAATAATGACATAATGCCATCAACCATACTGAGGCATTCTGAAGACTCTGACCAGTGTTAGAGTCAGACGCCTCATGTCATGGCTGCTCAAAAAGGATAATGACCTAAAAAAAAAAAGATATAAATTCTAATAAATGCTGGAGTCTTTTGCTCAGGGAGAATGTTAAAAACTAGATTAGTTTATAAGTCTGACTGTGATGCCACAGTCACACATGGAGTAAAATGATCCCAGTCCATACTCTCACCTCAATAACTGTTTATGAGCATGTTAATATCATGTGGAGTCAACTACACTGTCCAGTATGTTTGATTTGGCTTTAGCTCATTTCTTTTTAGCCTTATATTATTTATATGGAGTACACAAATATTCACAGTACAAGCAAAAATGAGTGATTTTACTTGAGCACTGGGAGGGGAACATTAGTACTGTACATACATTGAAGGCTCTGGGTTTTCTCTCCCAAGAAATTTTGAGCAGCAAACACTTCATTTCCTCTATTATGGTAAAATTTGATGCACCAATTTGTTCTTTTCTCCATCAGTTTATGGTAAATGTGTCTTCGGCATATTAAACAAAAACATAAAAATCAGACACTTTGTAACAATTCAACATGCATGTAATACAGAGTGTCTCTCAGGCATTATATTTTCAAACTCTTCCGTCCTCTCTTGTCTTTGTCTGGATTCAGATGTGAGAGTCAGAGTGTGACAACCCTGTCTGAAATAAATTCCTTATTGTGAACATGAGCCACATGCACATTTAAGCAGGTTTCTTCCCCCCAAAAAGGGCACAAAATGATCAAGATAGCAGTGTGTCAATCGTTGGACTTTAAAGGCAAAGAAGTATTTTGGCTCATGTCCAAAATATCTGTGATGACTTTAACACTGGGAGACCATATTAGTCTTTTTCCTACTTTTGTGGCTTCTATCTGAAAGTGAGCACTTAGAGCAGTCTGAAGGAATTACTTACACATACACTGGCCTCATTATTTGACACTTATATAGTCATATAGTGTCACAGTGGTGGAGTCTCTGTGCTGACAAAAACAGAGAACCTGGCAAACTCGTCGTGACAACAAGACATTGGGAAGCTGCGTGCAGTGACTGCCAAGCCGTTGCCACCAAAAATATATTTCCAGTGCGCATCTCCTAAACCACAAATTGTTGTAGAGGGGCTGGTTGGCATGTTTTTTGAGTGCCATGCAGCTATTTTCATCCTGTTCCAGTCGCAGTGTTAGCCCCTCAACAAATGACCTGCAGAATCAGGAAAAGTATGACGTTCATGTGCCACAGGTTTCTTGGAGCAAAAAGGGTATGTCTCACTTCAACAGAATTTAGCTGTCAGAGAGATTTACAAGAAAAACTGGGAAAGAGTTACACATGTTCCCAGATCAGTTTTCCACTCCTCTTTCGTGCCTCTTTAAAACCCATGTCCTAAGATTTAATTCTTTCTTTTCTTAATCACCTTTTAATTGCCACTGACCCTTCTGGAATTTCTCCTGCTCACGTAAAGTGCCAAACACATGATCGACTCGCTGTCTCTGTGTCACATAGGTGAAATAAACTTAATCTAAGTTGGCAATGCAAATCTAGCGTGTCACACAAGAGACCGGGGGAGATGAAGAAGGGAGATGGCTTATTTGGGCTGACGGGCAGTCATGTCATATACTTTTTTCATCAAGTGAACGATCATCTTCCAACCCTGTTCTCTGTCCGTGTCTCTCTCTGTCACACAGGCACACACAGTCAGCTGTGTTATTGCCTAAGTCCTTATGGTTTAAAGCCCCAACCAACATCAATATCCATGTAAGTCTCCATAAGCCTGCGGTAATGAAAGAACAACATAGATATGGAACATCTCTCAAGAGTTCTATGATCTGATGTGGTACAAACAGAGAAAAAAACAAATAGGCAGTGCTTTGAAAATTAATGACTAAATTTGTCTGAGTGAAAGTGGGACAGAAAGCAAGCTGTCTTTACCTAAGATCCCTGCTACATAATTGGTCAAGTGTCTCGAGAGCTTGGAAAAAAAAGGCAGCTTTTTTATTTCCAGGCTCTTGAGACTACCATGACCTGGATGACCGAGAACCTACACAGGCAACTGGTCGAGTGGATTGAATAACTGACATGTGGTCTGTTGTGTAAGACTGATCTTAAGTTGGTTGCACTCCGCAGTGCTTTGAAGATTCAAGTGGAGTAAACAGGTGGGCAGTTAGGATGTGGCATTAGTTTTGTTTTCAGAATAGAAAGGTTTCTTTTACTCACAAAGCTTGAATTTATGAAGTAAATTTGCAGAATACTAAGTGGCCTCAAAATGAAACAACGAGGCGTTTAAAGAAGCATTTGTTATATTGGCCCATCCTGGCAGCAGTTTGTAATATAATGGTTATGCAGTGAAGGTCATACAGTACCCACAGTTTAATTTACCATCGCATTACTGCTGATTTTCCCCTACTTTAGTGAGTACAAGCTAAGGTGAGACCACTGACTCATTTTAAATTGGCAGAGATGAGACAGAGCGCCTTGTTGGTGCCTTTATTTAATAAGAAAGATGTTAAGTTCTGTTTAATTTCCCTTTTCCAGGTTGTTGTTTTTTCCTTCTTCTGTATTTTCCATCATTCCTTTCTCTTAACTGTTTATCCAACTTAAGGTGTACATTTGTTTTTATGGTGTTGTAATTCTGTACAGCGATATTCATGATCACGTTTTTGGACTTTAAAGTAAAAAACAGTCGTGGAGTCTTGATTAAGTTTGCAGTTGAACGTTACGCTTCTGAATGAATAACTTATATTTTTAAATAATGTTTGTATGGGCAGCTCCAACCCAATTCTTGTGTAACATATTTAAACAACAACAATGCCCAGTGTTTTAAAAGCTGTCAAAAAGTGTCCATGGGTCGAATCATTGTACTGCTATCAGGCTTTGATTGAGTGACATGGCTGGCATTTATTTATATGAAAATGTCAAGGGTTATTAACTCAGTTTTAAGATGTGATTGTGATTCTGAATAGCACGCTGCACAAACCCATTTCAATCAACACATTTTGCTGCATGCATGAATATATGGAAGGAAGGCGCAGAGCTGGGTCACTGAATGTCTGAGTAGAAGGGAGTCATTTATGTGAATGAGTGCGTTAGCAAGTCCTTGAAATCCCCATTAGCATTTATGTTATGATTTTACAGGTTTTGACTCCCATCAGCATGAATCTGTAAGCTACCTGTGCTGCCATCTCTGTAGATTGGCCTGATAGAGTGGCACTCACCCATTGATTAGGTCTATTTCAGATCTTATCAACACACATCACTGCTGTGCTTTCATTGAGTGAATATTCTACTTGACAGTTTGTCTGAAAACATCATCATCAGCTTAGGTCAGCTGGATTAACAGAAAGGTCTTGAAGTGACAAATGTTTTCAACTTCCTATGTGCTTATGTTTGGTTTTTTTTCTGTATGCATGACGGGTAAGGACTCAGAGAGCCAGTGTATACATGAGTCACTTATGCATGCAATGCAAGTCAACCGGGGGTATATTGTAAGCAAAATTGTGGGCTGAGTGAAACACAGATACAGTATAGTCACTTTAGGAAACACCCTTTCTGTCATGAGGACGAGGTGGGTGGACTCAACAACGCAGACTCCGGAGGAAGGTAAAGGTGGTTTATTGGCAACAATAGTAACACCGGAATAATGCAAGGAATCTGGGGCTAGGGGCTGCAGGGCTTCCAGTGGGGGTCCGAATGTCTTCCTCGGGTCTGATCTCCTTGACACGGGTCTCCCCCTCTGCTCACAGTTTCTGAGGCACAAGACAAGAAAAAACAGGTTAGCGCATAGCCAGTACGTGAGACGTTTTGCAGGCGAGAATCTGAGACAGCCAAACTAATGCTTGTTCAGTCAACGATCCAGCGAAGACTGGATGCCATCCAACGGCTTAAGAAGGGGTCCTGATGGCCACATCAGGAACAGGTGTGCGACAGCCTCCTGCAGCAGCTGGTTTGGTGGGAGGAGACTCAGGCTGGCCAAGCCCAGTCAGCAACGAGAGAGAGCGAGAGAGAGACAGAGAGGGACAGAGAGACAAAAAGAGGCAGAGAGAAAGATCCCCCACAGAACCACCCCAGGACTACCAGGGACCATGACACTTTCACCAGATTTCCAGTGGGTAGGGGTAGGGTTTGGGTGTGTTTTAGCCACTTGCTAAACAAGCACATCAGAGACTGGAAGTTATGTTTCTAAGAAGTCGCATGCATGTGTTTTGGCCTTAAACTTCTTCTTTCATAAGTTTTTCCATTTGGTCTAGTTGTTCTTGGTCATCTCCCTGACTGAGGCCCTTCTTGCTCTGTCACTTAGTTTAGAAGGACAGCCAGTTCTCAGAAGTGTCTTGCTGGCAGCAAACTTCTTCCATTTCACTAATCTTAAGGCAACTGTACTTCTGGAAAAACTCAGAGCTTTAGAAATCATTTTGTACCCTTACCCCAATCAATACATTCTAATCAGAGGTTGACAGAGTTCCTTGAACTTCATTTCATGGTTCTTTTTACTTCACATGCAGTATGAATTACTCATCCTGTTCTCATCCCAAGGCATAAAATACTTCCATTCTGTCAAATGCTAGTGTCATCAGAGACATACACACAAGGTGGCCTGTCTCAGCATGGGCCACAGCAGTATTGGACACCAAGTGATAGCAGCCTCTTTTTAAAGATATACAAAGTCTGCATTAGGATGTTGGTGAAATAACTCAGCAAGCACACTGAGGTTCATGTCAGGTTTGGTACCTTAGTGTTTCTCTACTACCATAACAGAGTATATAATGGCACTGATGCATAAAGACACCTCTGTGAGTGTCTGGGACTCTCCACAGGGTTTGAAAAAAAGGCAATTTAACACTTTTCAAGTGGGAGATTTTGGTTTCTTTGGCCATGAATAAATTAGCAAAAACATGCTTTCACTTCAGAATATTTTTTTGACTGCTTGTATATTATCCATAGATTTTTGTCTGCAGAACGTGCAGGTGATTGTAACTGCATCTGAATAACAGTCAGTGCATAGTTACTCTCAGCTGCTCCCTTACCCCTGGGATTTCCACACCACTATATGTTTGATTTGGCAGTTTCACACTGGATGCCCTTCCTGACTCAACCTAAAAATGGATTTGTGTCTCCGGCTGGAATCAAACCAATGACCTTTTGCTTGCTAAGCAAATGTGTTAACCACTGCACTAATAAGAATGAATTAAAGAGTAATGTATCCATGTACAGATTAATACAGAAGCTGTGATTTTCTGTAAGCTGTCAACACAGTCTTTATTTGATGCTTATCAACATGTATATTTTTTTTTTCCTATTTTGTGATTAAGTTGGGGAACAAGTTAACTTCAACAGTGCTCAAATAACTCACCATATCTCATAAAATCTAATAATTATCAATCTGATATTTCACTGATTTCAAAAGGATTCCTTTCACTAACTAAAAAACAGCATAACTGACATGATTTTTGACTGACAAAGAGAATGACTAACAGAATGTATTTGGAGAATAGAAATAAAGTCTTCTTTAGCCAATAAGCCCACAATAAGTGTGTGGGCTGGTGCACATGGACAGCTAATTTCAGCAGGAGCACATAGACACAATATAAATGGATTTGTACTTTTATCTGTTCTTTACCAGCCAAAGACGGGCCACGTTTTTAAGCAGTGGTAGTGAAGAATACAGACAGATCATTTAGTCTCTAAAAACACTAACTAGCAGATACATTATAAAGCTTAAGAAGTAGAGTATCAATGGTCTTACACCAATAAATAATAATGTCCCAGGGGATAAAACCCCCCAAAAGTCACCTGTCATCTAACTCACCTCAAACCTGACATTGTTCTTATTTGTATCCTTCTTAATACATCTGCCAAGATTGAAGTGTATCTGATAATCAATTGGCGAAATAGACAAAGCATAGACATCAAGAGATTATTTGATTTAGTGGGATTAGAATGTAGTTACAATCTGTTGTGTTGATACTCAAATAATCTAGACCTGAAGGTTAGCAATCTTGCAACAGTCACTTTTACAAAGTCATTATGCCAAAGAGGACAGTCCAGGTGGAGAGGCTTAGGAGCATCAAAAATTGTAAAGAAAACCTGAAACTGAAAAGTCAAATTATATAGATGACCTTAGAGATTGCTGCGCTGAGGGGACAGTATGCAGTAGAAGAAGAAACTGAAGTCAACACGAGCCAATAGGAAGGAACTGAGCAGAACTGCTGAAATCAACCAAAAAAAAAAACACTTCTCAGGCAATCTCTATTTCTCCAAAGGGAGAACCACAGGGTCAAGCAATACTGCAAGAAATAGTAAGACCTGTTGACTAAAATAGGGTGGTCTTGATGAATACTTGGTGTTGCTCATGTATTGTCCTTTTTTATGTGCTGCCTGTTTCTTTTTGCTGTGTTGTTATGAGTTTAAACTGATGCCTGCTTCAGGTTATTTCATGTTGTTTTTTAAAGGTTAGCTCCTAATGTGGTGTTCTGTTTTTCTACTGTCCACCTTTGCTCTTTCCCCTCTCCTTGTTATTTTCTTGATTAAATGCATCCATCCATCCATTTTCTTCCAATTATCCAATTATTAATCCAGGGTTGTGGGGGGCTGAGGCCTACCCCAGCTGTCTTAGGGCAAGAGGCAGGATGCACTCTGGACAGGTCTCAATCTGTCACTGGGCCAAAACATACAGACGATTCACACCTACAGTTAATTTAGAATCACCAATTAACGTGAACTGGACATATTGGACTGAAAGGCAGTTACTATTGTTTTCCACCAGTCTTATATGGGGAAGCTGAAGATCAAAATGGGAGAAGAAGAGGCTGTAAAGAGGCTGAAGATGGAAAGGAAGAAGAGGAGAAGAAAAAGAGAGCAGAATGATCTTGTCTCTCCCCATCTTCCTTTATCCCTCAATCCCGTTCAACCCCCCCACCCCACCAACCAACTAACCAACTGTCCATCCTTTACCCATTCTAGAAAGATCTTTTCTCACCCATATTTTGTGCATTTTCTTCTCTGTCCTCTCCGTCCAACTTTATACTGCAGAGCTGCATGTTTCTGACATGCGGTCACTGGCCTCACTAACCTGCTTGTTGTTTCTCAGATGCTCACCTTTTCTCTCCTCTCACCCCAACTGATCGGGGCAGATGGCTGATCCTGAGACTGGTTCTGCTGGAGGTTTGTTTTGTGTGTGTGTGTGTGTGTGTGTGTGTTTGTGTCCTTCCCATGTCTGTGTGGGTTTACTCGAGTGACTAAATGAGCAAATTAAAATTACAAACCTCCAATATATATATATATATATATATATATATATATATTGGGGGTGTAATCTGGGCACTGCTATAGCTCACCTGATCAAGCAGGCAATCCATATGCTACTGTCTACTACAGGAGCCTGGGGTCTTTGAATCTGCCCCAGACCCTTCTATGCACTCTGTCCCTGATTTCCTGTTTACTCCCTCTACTGTCCTGTCAAATAAAGGCTAAAATGCCAGAAAAAAAAAAATCTTTTAAAAAAAAGGGGGGCTTGCCCTTTTCTTTCTCTAAAGTTGACACAAACTGACCTCCTGGCTGACAAGATTTTGCTACAACCCTTTTCTCTCTGCAACTAATAATGCTGTGGCTGGCGTGCAAAGGCATATGTGAACGTACTACTGCTGCTGCTTCTAAGATTACGCTTAAAACTTTCCCTTCTGATAAATCTTGTAGTTAGGGCTGCATCAGGTAACGCTGAACTCTCCCTCAATTATGCTGCAGTAGGGTTAGGCCCCAGGGGGCTTCCCATGATGCAGTGTTTCTTTACTCAACTATTTGCACTTTCCATGTGCACCAATACTGCATTTAGAGCAGGGGTGTCAAATTCCAGGCCGGTGTCCTGCAGGTTTTAGATGTGTCTCGGCTTCAACACACCTGAGTCCAAGAGCGGAGGTCAAAAGCTAAGATGGAAATGATCAAAATGCTCAGCTTGAGGATTCAAAAACCAAACTTACCACTTCCTGGTGTTGTGGTTATTACTTATTTGTATGTCATATACAGTCTATAAACAGTAGTCTTTGGCACATTGGTGTGCGGGGGCATGAGAATATAACTTATTTTTGTGCAGAATTATTTTTAGAAAAGTGCATTGCTAAATACATTTTTCTGCTCTTGCAAATATGAAAGAACTTGATTTCAACTGGTCAATAAATCATCTAGAAAGTCTGGGTTTGACGCCACCTTGGCCCAGGCCTCTTGCTGTGTGGAGTTTACATGTTCTCCCCGTGTCTGCGTGGGTTTCCTCCTACAGTCCAAAGGCATGCCGTAACTGGGGTTAGGCTAATTGGTCCTTGAACACCATTTGAGTGAAAAAAGTTGGCTGGACAGAATCTGAAATTTCAAGTGTCCCTCTGGAGAATTTTACTGATTTAATTAGTGAATTAAAAAATAACTACTAATAATAATGAGTATTAGTGTATGACAGTGCGTGCTGTGTTGGTAGACCATGTTAACAAAGGTGATGTCATTGTTACACCTTCTCAAACAACACAAAGATTTTGAGGCTGACAATTTGCAAACAGCTGTGCTTATCTGTCCTTGTGTGTTTCTTTGTGTTTGGCTGTGATTAAAAGGGCTCTTCAACCTAAAACTCATTATATCCTCAAAAACTTGAGCCGCTGGGTTTTAGATTATTAGTGGTGATTTTCTCTCACTCTACATGTTTGCATGAGTGCTTTTGTGCTAATGTTTGTTTCTGTGTGTGTGTGTGGGCGTGTGTGAGTGTGAGTAGGGGGGTCAGGGAGGAACAGATCTCGGTAGACGTTATTACGCTGATAAACTCAGTGAGAATGTGTGTTCTTCATTATGTTTTCATCTGTGCCTACACTCATAAAGGTCCTTCAGCTGAAGTGAGCGGGTATTTTCCATTTATGAATGCGGCTGTGTGTGTGGGTTGAGCTGAATTTATGCTGTCATTTATAACAGGATGCATTAAGTACAATGTGAAAACTCAGCTGCATTTGTATGGCAGAGGTGTGTGTTTCCATGTAAACACGTGTATGTACGGTATATTCCCATTTCTGCACGTACGCTTCTGTTATTTCCACATTTCCTGTAAAGTAATTTGTCAGTACCCAAAGAGAACAGACTGGTTGAGCAGATGTGCAGGAAACACCACCATTTCCATAATTACCTACAGAGAAACATTCTCTGCAAAAATCTATTTAGTCCTCTAACGAATGTGCTCGTAAAGTGACTAAGACAAACACAGTTGAAGTACAGCCTCGCCCTGCAGCTCACTGATTTAAATGGCAAAATGTTCCACTACAAACTACTGTGCTAATCATTTTAATCTAAAAAAAAATTGTAAAATAACAAATTATAGGATTTTTATATAATAAGAGCAGTTTTTCATTTTATAACAACTTTACAAATTACTTTACTTTTGCTGTTCTGAACACCTTTAAGTCACAGATTTCTGTTTTTAGTTTGGGCAGTTTGGGCAAAATCACCTAAATGTAGCATTAACGTTCAAGTTGGTGCCAGCTTATATATATATATATATATATATATATATATATATATATATATATATATAGTAGCTGTCAAATCAGTTTAATTTCTGATAATTACCCATCTGGGGGTTAAGTCAATGAGAATGCATCCTAAACTTAACTCTGTGTTTGGGTGTGTGTGTTGAAGTTGAAGAACTTCAGTAAAACAGTAAAAGGGCAAAAAAGGGGCGTTTGAAAAGTTGTTTTTTTTCCTAAATTTCTTGAATTAGTTAATTTTCATCTACTTTTGCTACAGTAATAATAAGTAAGATTTGACAAAGTATTTAAGAATAAGCTTTATGGGTTTTATTCATTTTATTAGTTCCATCCACCCATTTTCTTTCACTCATCTGGGGGCAGGTTGCGAGGGCACAATAACCTGAGAAGCCCAGGTGTTAAACCTCCTCCAGTTTATCTGGAATGGACAGTCCACCATTTTCTGGCTGAAGACCATGGCCTCAGACTTGGAGGTGCCAATTCTCAGTCCTCCTGCCTCACACTTGGCTGTGAATTGCTCCAGTGCGAGCTGGAGGCCACCACCTGATTAAGCCAATAGGACTGCATCATCTGCAAAAAGCAGAGATGAGATTCTGAGGCCACCAAGGAAGAAGCCTTCCTCTACTTGGCTACACCTAGAAATAAATAAAAAATTATGACCAGAACCAGCGAAGGGCAGCCCTGGTGGAGTCCAACAGCCACTGGAAACAAGTTCGACTTCTTGCCCGCAATGCAGACCATAAAAGTCTTTGATAACGGTTGTACAGGACTGGATGTCTCATAGCAACTGACCAGACAGCCCATATGCCCTAAGCGCCTCCTACAGGATACCCTGAGAGGCACAGTCTAATGCTTTCTCCAAGTCCGCAAAACACATAGATAAATTCCCATGCACACTAGAATATCCTTGAGAGGATAAAGAGCTGGTCCAGTGTTCTGTGACCATCATGAAAACCACATTCTTCCTCCTGAAGCCAAGGTTCAAGTAATAGACTAACTCTCCTTTCCAGCACCCTGGCATAGAACTTCCCAGGGAGGCTGAGTTGTGTGATCCCCCGATAGTTGGAGCACATACTCCGGTCCCCCTTCTTAAAGATAGGAGCCACCACCCCAGTGTCCCAGTCCAGAGGCACCACGTCAGATCTCTATGCAACATTGCAGAGGCATGTCAACCAAGACTGCCCTACAACATTGTGAAACTCAGTTAAAAACTAATAAAACCCTCTTAAGGCCCTGGATCTTGTAGAGTTTTATTAGTTTTGTATTTTTTAATGAGTTACATAATTTTTTAAAACACTAAGGTGTCAAAATGACCCCTTTGGTGGTTGTAGTAACAATACATAGTACATTGTGTATGGCCGCACGATTTGCACTGCTTGGTTTCCTTGAAATGTTTAAATTCCCTTAAATGAAATATTTCCTACAGCCCTGCAAGAACAAAAAAAGCATTCAGAAATGTAAGTTTAAGAAGAAATCTTGTTCCAATATGAAAGAAAATGTCTGAAGCATTATGAGAAACTGTCCACAGTAACTACCAATTTAATTAAATGTGATGACTGAAAGGTTTTATATTGTTAGCTCAGCCATTGTGTGACCAACTATTGAAATGTTTTCTGTCATTGGACCTTGATAGAAGACTTCCTTGTAAACTTGTCAATACAATTAAATGCCTTTTCCTTTCTAAGGGAGAGATATTTCCCATCTTTAAATTAATTATTTTATTAACTGTCCAAAGAGAATGGTACATTTCCACCTATTAAAAAGACAAGACAAATGCATTTTCATCATGTGCCAAAGGACTAATAGCCTCTTCATTCTGAATAAAAAAAGAAGAAAAGAGCAAGCAATGAGGTTTTCTATTGAGTTGGAATTCTGTGGTACACTCAGTGGTTTGAAAAAGATTTGTGCTTTCTTTACCTTTTTTAAAGTCAGGACCACGACCATGTGTCTAGATATGTAGATGGTATAAATCTGATTTAAATCCAAGAGAAAATCTTAAGCATATATATATATATATATATATATAATGTATGTATATGTAAAATTAATACTGTCAGTCAATTAAAATGTTTAGCTGAGATTAATTGCATGATTGTCCATAGTTAACTTGTGATTAATTGCAGATTTTCTGTTCTAAATGTGCCATAACACCATAACAGGATATTTTTCATGCTTCTAATATTTTTTTATCAGCATGGGAGTGGACAAATATACAAATATATATTTGCTTTATGCAAATGTATGTTTATTATTGTTGCAACAATCCAGAACACTGCCTGATTATCTTCCAGAAAAATCTCAAAGGTACTGCATGCTCATAAAATATGCCAGAAGTACACTTAACCATGTACTCCCACTTAATGCAACTGTGTCTAACCTAACATGGACAAAAACTGAGACTCACAGATAAACACAGGAGACACAACAGCACAAATTAAAAAGCAAATTGTCCAGACGTCTCCATTGACAGCTATCCAGCATGGTCTGCCTTTGGTGATGGGGAGGAGGACTCTCCACATCAGCTGTGTGCTTGGCCAGCAAGTGGTATTTGAGACTCGACGTACTACAGTGGTAACTCAATCCACATCAACAATAAAGACAAATAACTTCGGTCTGATGATGTGGCCTCATTTGGCGAGAATATGCAGGCAGTTTCTGGAGGATGAAGGAATTGATACCATTGACTGGCCCCCACACTCAACTGATCTAAATCCAAGAGAACACCTCTGGGACATTTTGTTTTATTCCACACGACGCTGCCAGGTTGCACCTCAGTCTGTTCGGGAGCTCAGTGATGCCCTTGTCCAGATCTAGGAGGAGATCCCAGGACACCATTTGTCATTTCATTAGGAGCATGACCCGATGTTGTCAGGCATACACACAAACCATATAAACTATTAAGAACCAATCTGAGTTGCTGCAATCAAATTGTGGCAAATTGGACTAGCTTGATTAAAGAGAAACACACATCCAAAAATTAACCAGGGTGCTGGATCCAAGCAAAACTCAATACAAAAAGAGGAGGTCCGCACACCAAAGAGCTCCTTGGAAAATTTTAATCCATCAACGTTAAACCAGTGATGTTTCGGGCCAGAGTGCCGATCTTCAGACTGCCTAAAGAAGGGCACTCCGGCCCGAAACGTCACCGGTTTAACGTTGATGGATTAAAATTTTCCAAGGAGCTCTTTGGTGTACGGACCTCCTCTTTAAAATGGACTAGCTTGCCACATAATTTTTTCACTTTTTGGGGTGTCTTTGAATTCAGCCTTCTGTAGGTTGATGATTTTCATTTCCATCAAATGATGTGGCATCCTTTTATTCCTAATGGATTACCCTGTCCATATCAGTATAAATATCCAGCATGATTTTCTTTCCCCATTAAGATCCGGTGAGTTTCCAAAGGGCTCCTTTAATTTTTTTCAACAATGTAATATTTTGCAAGACAATACTTCTCTGCTCATTTAAATTACATCACTAAGAATGTAAGTTATACATAAAAATGATCATTGACAATTTCCATTAAGTCATGACTGAATTAGTGACTGAGCTTGCAAGATTTTGTTTTTTTTTTTTTTTTTTTTTTTGGCAACTGTTACACTGTTAAGTTTGGCTTTGATTAAAAATATAAAAATGTCAATTTCAAGACCTTTTGGTCTCCTTCTGAAAGAGAGCTGCTTTCCTCCTCCCTCTCTGCTCTAGGTGTTTCCTGCCTGATTGCCACAGCTGAACAGCACTGTGTTCGTTTGAGAGACTGCATACAGCATATGGCTCCAGCGGCAAGTGCTCGCTGTCAGACGTGTGTGGTTGCTGGACTAGGGCTATTCTTGCATTAAATGTTTAAGTGATTAGAAGTTGCAAAAATGTGTAGGTTTTGTTGGTTGTGCCGGGTTTCTCTTGTCTCTAAATGTCTTAACATTCACCAGGACCCTGTACTATGAAGCAAGTTCATCATACTCATACCTCTTTCCATTATCTGGATTCACTTACCCCAGTGATTCTCAAATCCAGGCCTCGTGGCCCAGTGTCCTGCAGATTTTAGATGTATCCCTGAGCCAACACACCTGAATCAAATGGCTGAATTACCTCCTCAGTATGCAGTCAAGTTCTCCATAGTCGTGCTAATGAGTTCTATATTTGATTCAGGTGTGTTGGCTCAGGGATACATCTAAAACCTGCAGGACACTGGGCCACGAGGCCCGGATTTGAGAATCACTGACTTACCCAATCATAATTGGTTATCAACTTGCTAAGTTAACCGAGGGTTTTCCCTGTGTGTTCACTTGAAGAGGTGGTGCTAGCAGTTATGGAAAAGTATATGGGAGTAGAACAGCTGATTTAACAAAGGATTAGATTAGATTGAACTCATTGTCATTGTGCGCACAAGGCACACAATGAAATGATGGTTCCAGATCACTCATCCAGAGACGAGCATCTGCGGTCATGCAGCCAGAGACTGGTGCTACTGTTAGGCAATGTGGTTTAAGTGCCTTGCCCAAGGACACAACGCAGTGCAGGGACAGGGGCTCAAACCTGCAACCTTCCGGCTGCAAGGCGAGCACCTACCCACTGCGCCACTGCCACAAGGCTAAACCATACTATGGTGAAAATATGAAGAGGTTAAACATGCAGAACAACTGAAAGCAATAGCTGCTGTAGCTAAAGCAGTACTATGAGTGCGTTTAAGAGAATAAGTACTGTAGAGTAATATTGTATTAACTGCATTAAATACTGTTAATTGTATTGGTCAGTAAGATTGGAAAAGAGCAGCTATATTTAAAAAAAAAAAGTTTAACCTATTTGAAGCCTGGAAAGAACGCAGGAAAAATGTTGACTGTATAAATTAACATACTTATCAGTATCACATCACATGGGAGAATCTGATGATTGTAAGTATTTCATTAAATTAATGTTTAAAAGACAGTTTTAGTTTCTATTCTCTCTGCTTCACTGGTGTTTAACAGTTTGAAAGTAAACAAAATTGTCACTGTCTTAACTGAACATCTTTCGTAGGTCAGTAAGGTAATGACATCACATTGGCCTTCAGGAAACTGTGGCGGACACTTTTCTCTGTTTCCTTATTTATACAACAACTAAATCAAGGAAATAATCAAAAGAATAACTTAACTGTTGAGAATTTATAATTGTTTTTATGCAGCCTTAATGAATTATATGAACTATTAGCAGTAATATCAGCTCTTTCACATAAAGGACTTTAACCCCCCTGGGAGACTGCCTCTTGCTGGTTACTTTACTGGCCACCCTGCTCTGTACCGGAGGAGTTTTGCTAGTTTCTCCTGGCACTTGCACAATATTTCATTTAGTCCTGGTGGCCCCACTTAGGCTGGCTGAATCTCCATATCTGAATTTTATCATCATCTGTCTCCTCATCACTCAGTGGATGATGAGAATGATGATCCAGTGGATATAGTGCTTAAACGGCAGGCATCTCCATTTCTTTATAGTAATATTATAGTTTTCACTGCTCTCCTATAGCTGATATTTGATCAGATATTTTACTGCGTTGGTATTCAGGCAACATTGCCCACCAACATATCATACGTTTTTTGTTTGTTTTTTTCTTTTTGCTTTTTAATACATAAAGTATTTAAACACTTCATTTTGGTCCTAGCAGGAACATATATGGTTTAGTGCTAATAGTGCGATATGGCTTTGTAGTGATATCGTGATTTTCATACACTGAGGAAAAGACCATAAAACAAAATCTTGGATTGGACAGTTTAGTTTACTGTGCCATGGTCCTCAAAACAGATATAAATTCATAATGATTAAACTACCAAAGGAGATATGACACAAGCACGTTCCAGTCCTATTGTTACAGACTGGGAGAAATATTTTTTCATCCACAGGACTGATTCCAGTACCAAAAAAAGAAGAGGTGCAACAAAAGTACCTTTGATTCCTTAAAAAAAAATGTCATTTAGAAAAATAAAAATTATGATTTAAATTAAACATGTTGAATCTGTAAGCTCTGATTACTTCATTCCTAACATGAGAATTATCCAAACCTTTGCTTTCAAAGAGAATTTCAAACTAAACCATAAGAGCCTTCATAATGCAAAGTTAACTTAAGTACATCTGTATGTCAAACTCATAAGCGTCCTTCATGGCAGTAATGGTGCTTTATTTTTACCTTTTTAATCGCTTTGACTGTAAAAACCCCTCCCCTCTGAGCGCTTCACCTCAGGTAAATTAGAACACATGGCTCCTGACATAAAAAGCAATTATCTAAAACCACATGAACTTAATAAGGAAGTGACAATGTCTGCCTCACACCCTGTGGCTTCATATTTCAATCTCTCATATATACTGAACAAAAGGTGGTTTGTGTGTAATCATTCAGCAATTACCACTGTACCATCGAGATGAGGTTTTTATTACCGGTCATAATTACCTGTAACCGTTAAACTGATATATTGGTGATATTAAAGGGTAACAAGGTTGTTATTGTTACAGTCAAACAGTCAAGATTGCTATGAAGAAGATATCTGTGGTCTTGTCAGTGTTTTTTGTTTTTGTTTGTTTTTGTGTTTTTTTTTTTAATCAAAATGATTATGAGCCCTGTCTCAAACCAACTTGAAAAGGACTTTCTATCAAACCTAAATGAGCATTGCACTGATGAATGTGCACATTTGTTTCAGCTGTGCAGTGAATATGAATCTTGTAGGATGAAAATGTAGGAATGTGTGTGTGTGTGTGTGTGTGTGTGTGTGTCTTGTTACTTTTTACTGGCTTACTGTATTCATAATGTTGTGGCTCCATTGTGTAGTGGTTTACACGTTCACCTAACAAGGGAAATCCCTAGTTTGAGTCTGAGGGGGAGGAAGTGCGGGAGGATTACGTGAAGAAGGGCATCCACCATAAAAATCTGCAATTCAGATATGCAGAGCTAGCTACCCACTGTGGTGACCTCTTGTGCATAAGGGAGCAGTAGCCCCCTAAAGTAGCTTCACTGTATTCATAATGTGAATCAGTATGTGAACAAGTTACTAATATATATTCATCATACAGACTGTTTATAAATGATGGATGACATCACCTATAAGTTTTTGAATCATTCTGAAGCCTCTGCATTAGCATTTCGACCAGTTCCATGTTGTATTTTGGAGGTAGACACGACAAAATCTAGATGAGAAGTGAAATCCTAAGGCCTCCGTTACACAGGCATCAAGGCCAGTTGGCAACCCCCAAGAGTTTTAAAATCTTGCTTTGGCACAAGCTATTAAATAAAAGCATTCAATTCTATTAGCCCATTAGTGCTATGTAACAAATCAAGGAAATAATATAATTTCAAAGCACCAACTTTCTGGATGAACAGTTAGTATAAGCAATGGATGCACCATCCAGGTCTGAAAAGTTAAGCCAACACAGCCAATGTGCCTTAAAACTGCATTCTTTAATGTCCAGCCTGGAGTGATACCTGTGGTTGCAAAACAGACTTACAGTCCTTTGGCCTTGATTTCAGTAAAAAAAAATTCTTTTTGAGTTTATGGGCTTAGTTACTGATTTGGGATCATATCAATACAACCAGAAGAGTAACTGTCCAGTTTGTTCCTTCTAAGCATGAAAAGGGAGGATTTTTCAGGGTATGCTCACTGGATTTCTCTCATCGCTATTTACTTACAACTAGATGGCTAACATTCCACAATCTTAGTATGGACTGAGTGCATAACTGACACCAAGTTACACAAGTAATGTTGGCATGACAGTGCTTACCATTGTTTGACATGCCACACATATCACATTTAGGCCTCTAAGACTAAGGCATCTGCATTGATAGAGATGCACTGACTTAGCCAGACAAAAAATCTGATTTGCCATGTTGGCCAATTTTTAAGTCCTTTAAAAGATGGACTTAAGGAAACAATGGTCATTTCAAGCGTACCCGAGAACTTACTTTACTATTTAGACTTTTACCATCTGCAGACTAGAAGAACAATGCAGCTGCATTAATCCAAATTCCTCATGTGATGTGCATTGAACCAAAAATAATCAGCGATTTGGTATTCTTTTTTTTTTAAATCACAAGGCTTCAAGTGATAACTGTGTAATGACTCCATACAGAAAATGTCCGTGTAATTCTCAAAAAGCCTTTAAAGTTGTCTTTGAGTTGGAGCAATGTCACTGTATTTCTAACTCATGCAAGTGTCCTTAATTTAAATAAGGATGACTTGAGGGCATGTCTTGTGCAGCAAGACAACAGCTGATCTCACAAGTGCACCTTTCTCAACAAATATATCCTATTCTTTCTATTATCCACTAATGGTTTTTCCTTTCAGAAGAGAAAACCAGGCTAATCTGCCAGGTACTTTAAGGTAATAAAATCAGAATGTTAGCCAATATAAACAGCATTGAGAATAAAAATAGCTGAATTAAACAAGGCATCCTAAAAACCCTCAAATTTGAATCTTTCTGGCCATTAATACTTCAGTTTTGCTCTTGCCTCTTCTTCCTTTTTTTGGTTTAGAGAAAACTAGGCTAATCTCCTGACTCTGTGGGCTGAGGCAATTGGCCAGAAACCCCAATTTTCATCCAAGGACACCGTCACACGCTGTGTGTGTGTGTGTGTGTGTGTGTGTGTGTGTGTGTGTGTGTGTGTGTGTGTGTGTGTGTGTGTGTGTGTGTGTGTGTGTGTGTGTGTGTGTCTTTCTATGGCTGTGTTGACCGACCCCTGACAAACAACCAACATTGTGAAGCCATATGTAATTGTGTGGATCTTTTGCCCAGTTCGCACAAAGAAAATGCTTAAGATAGCCAGCTTTAGTCCCAAAGTATGAGCTGTATAAATTTCAGGAAAAGTCCTCTTTAAAATATTAATCCCAGAAAAGTGTGGGAGTGCTAGAGGAGGTATCCAGTTTATCTGATTGGCTAATATTTGGGAATTTTGTGACTGGCTGTTGTTGGTCATGTGAGAACATGACTGGGGTGCTCCCAGGAATGTATTCACAACCACAGTCAGGGAGTTCATTTGAACTGGAAAATAATCAAAATTGTGGCTGTGTTTGATTATAATTTCAGAAATTTCATATTAAAGTATTATTCAGTTTAAATATACTGTAAAAACGTAAATATATATGAAGAGTGCAGCTGTAAGTATTGCTTATTCCACTATTACAAGTAGTATTACTGCAAATACTACTACAACTACTACTATTACTACAAAAATAGCACACCTATAATAATTAGCACTAATATTAGATTTTTCTAAAAAAAATAAAATAAAAATAAACTAGGCACACTTAAAGCTACTGGCACAGTGAAATAAAAACAAAAATCAAATACTATTACAGCAACAGTGAATAAAGCTTCAAGCTAATTCTGTGTGCTATCAGAATTAAAATTGGGTTCTGCGCATATTTCTCATCCCTGAAGTTCTGGGTCCAACGCTGCCTGCACATGGCTGAATTATGACATTGAGAAGAACGGGATATAATCCAGTAATGTAATTTGTTGCAATTATAACAGTCCTTAGTACAAATGCATCTTAAACTGTTTAGAAATAAGAATTACACTAGATTATAATTAAAAATGAACATTACAGTTAACTTTGCTAGATAGTGTAAATTCAGGTCTGTGTTTTAGAATTGAGCTCAATGATGGTTTTACACTGGACAGATTTATATTCAGAGATGGCCCCAATAGTCTCCTCTCCTCATGAATTTGTGTGGCCCAGACTTTCTTAATGTTGTTCCAGAATAACAGCACCCTCAGTTATGAAAGCATGTAGTTTTTTTTTCCTTTGCTTTATTTGGGTTTTTTTTTCTGATGTGTACTGAACTGTCCTTCACAGATGGTGAACACAGAAAAGATGGCGAAACAAGAGGAGGATGTGTCTGTATATGTATATGTGTATTTTTATTTTAATTTTATTAATATATTGTATTTTATTATTTTTTTATAGTTGTTGTCCCAGGTATGTTACGTTAGTAGTCTCTAAAGCTCATGACGATCTAAATAATCAATTATCTAAAATACAAACGTGGGTCACTGATTAAAAGTAAATATTTTTAGCTAAAGTAACTATTATAGGTACATGATTCCTAAACTCAGTCCGAAATGGTAAGAACACTATCTGAACTGCGTTTCAGTCCTAAACCACTTATTTGGAGGCTACAGTCAAAGTAACATAGCAGCACAGTAAATCAGCAGAAAAATGGCCATACACTGGTACTTTTACAAGCACATAAATTATATTTTGAAATATAAATCTTAATTTGAGTAAATAGAAATGCGTCCTGTGCTCACACAACCTCAGCACAAAGAGAATACCACTTTCCTACTCTTATGTGTTAGCATTCTTTAAATGGATAACTAATTGAAAATGCAGCAATATGTACGTAGTTTTTTTTTTGTTTTTTTTTTTCAAATTTTATCTTAGTTGGCTACTTGCTCAAAATAAAAAGTCTCGAGTTTGGTTGCATATTCAGAATAGAAACTAGTACGTTTTGATTTTTTTTTTCTTTCAGGAAATCCGTGTCACAGGTGACTTTGTCAGAATCTAGTCATGATCTGATTATATTCCATCATCTTCAGAACCCTCTGAAGATGAAAAAGTTAACCCAATGTTGAGATTTAACAAAGCGAGGGGTAAACGCCAAGAACCTGACACAACTTCTCTTGGTCAAAATTTTGAAAAAAGGAGTGCTGAAGAACCTGGAGACAGAGAACATGGTGAAGACCTTGATACAGATTACAATGCTGACAGTGAGGATGAGGGTAAAGTTGAGAATAAGTTACAAGTTATTACAGTGAAAACCTGTGTCAAGGGAGAGAAATGAAAATGGGATGAGACATTATTGTGTGTACTGCAAAGAACTACAAACTAAAATGGCACGCCATCTAATATGGAGACACAGTGATGTCAGAGACTGAAACATCCTCGCTGCAGGAAGGAGCGCTTTCGCAGGTCATTCATCCCAACAGTAGTTAGACTGTATAACACATCATAATGTCTTGAGTCACTTGGACACTTTACCTCCACTTTATCCATACAGTCAGATACATTTTATTTATTACACTCACCCATATAATGCATACCGTGTATGCTGTGTACCTTACCGGCTACATGTATATAATGTATATAATATTTTGATATCTTTATATAGTGTTTTGACGTGTGTGTATATGTGTGTATATGTAAATGTGGGTATTGACACTGATATATATATTTATGTATATAGTGCTTATGTATATGTGTATAGATTTTTGCTATTTTATTTTATTCTATTGAATTTTAGTTTTTAGTTTAGTTATTTGTTCTTACTCATCCTTTTCATTTTTTCTCTGTATTGAGCTGCTGTAATGCACAAATTTCCCCGTCGTGGGATTATTAAAGTTTTATCTTATCTTATCTTATTTTAAAAAGAAGTGGCACCAGCAGCATGTCTTCCACCAAATTCAAAGAAGTGTCGGGAGATACAAGAGCTACTTTGCCAGAAGGGTAACTACTTTCATAACATTAATTTGTTACAGAAAGGACAGGGTGAGATAATGACCTACAGGTGCCCATCAGAAAATGCAAATGGAAGTGATTATTAACTGTGCAACATGTTAAGGTTTCTTCTTGAAAGCTTTGGAGACGTGAGAGAGTGTGGCGCCAAAAAATGAATTGGCCAGTTAAGTCCAAGAAAAAACAAAGAGTTTTGTCCAGAGCGCAGTCTTCACAAAGGTGCTCAAAAATTATTGAGGTTTCCCATGAAGTAAAGAATGACCCACTCATATGTGAATTTGGTGACAGACTACTGGAGAAACATGGGAGTGAGCAATCAAAAGATGGTCATGTTAGTCAAAAGATGAGTGAGTTGGGTAGACTTGTACTTGCTAATACTAATATTTTTCTAGGAGCGTTCGGGTGTGTGGACTGTCGTTTTCCATTGATATCGTCCTTGTTCCTGCACCCCTTCAACTGTTGGATGTGTGTGTTTGGCTTGTATAGACTTGTACTTGCTGCCAACTCCCTTGACCCCAAAGTGAACACACTACAAGATGTTTTGGTGCCACCTATGTTTTGTTTAGCATTTGCAGCAACAAAGAAAATGTCTGGTTATACAAAGTCCAAATACAGGTATGATACACCATCTCTTGCTTTAAAATAAGGGCACTCACTCAAAACAACATGTGAAATTGTAATTGGGCAACATGTAAAGGCTGAAGATGAAGTGGTTGCAAGCAGAGAGCTTCTTGGGCTTGCTAGCTGCAGAGTGGGACCTCAATGTGTCACATCGTGCAAGAACAAACTTAGAAGAGGACAGATGGAACAAAAAAGCGATGATACCACTCACAGAAGATGTCACGAAGCTTCATATGGTGTTGAAGTTTACAGAGGAAGCAAAAAACGAAGCTCTTGAAAGGGCCTAATCCAAGTGCATACAACACTCAGTGAGTGTCTTCTTTCTCAAATCATTCTTTTTAACCGTAGATGGCAAGGTGAGGCTGCAAAAATTCCTCTGGACAGACCTACAGGGACAGAGCCACAGAGGAACCAAACAAAGATGTGACGATGTGATCCACTGCCTCTCAAAACTGGAACAGGATTTGAGTCACGAGTTCACAAGGTTTGTGATCAGAGGGAAGAGGGGTCGAAAAGTGCCTGTGATGCTAATGAAGGAGATGACCAAATCACTTGGTTTTCTCCGTGACATAAGCAGTGCTGCCAATGACATTTTGGACAGCAATCAGTATGTTTTTGCAAGACAGAATTCAGACTCCTATCTTCAAACTGTTTGAAAAAGTATGCATCTGCAAGTGGGGCGAGGAGGCCTGAAACACACGTCAACCCAGCCGAGGAAACGTGTGGCAACACTGAGTCAGTTAATAAACCTGAAAGAGAACAAATTGGATCAGCTTGCTAAATTCTTGGGACATAATATTCATGTTCATTGTGAATATTATTGGCTAACAGAGAATACACTCCAGCTTGCAAAAGTAAGTAAGTAAGCTGCTCATGGCAATAGAACCTGGAACTGAAGTCTCCAAAGGCAAATATCTTGATGAGATTGATTGTGGATTAGAAAGTGAGTATAAAATACATTTCCTTTTTGTAATACAGTCACAGTGACACATGTTTTGTAAGACAATATAAAAGATGATTTTTTTTTCCCCCTAACAACTGCTTTGTCTGCAAAAGAGCCACAGGCTAGAGTAACAAAGTCTTTAGTGACATGTCTTTTGAACAAGCTCAAGACTTGGATGGTATGAATTGACTTGTTCGCTCCTCAATTAATTGAATGCATAATTAACTTAAGAAAATTTCCATGATGGAGATCTTGAGAGTCCAATCTTAAAATGAAATGAAAATAAAGTATATGGTGATTAATTTCCAGCAGTTCAAACAATTAGTTATTTATATAGTTTGTTACCTGAATGTTGTGAGACTGAAAATTGAAATTGCAGGACATTACCAGGTTGAAAAATTATATACACTGCACTCAGATTTACAGTTTGTCTGTAAATTATTTCTGATGTGAAACAAGTCATATTGGATAGTGTGACTTAAATAATTTTGCAGACAGTGTATATGTCAGTATGAGGATATTACTGATTGTTCTTTTGTTGTAGAACATTTTGAGTCAAGGGGCCACAACTCCAGGATCCTCAGATGAACCAAATGGAGAGAAAATAGGTAAACCTATTGTTTTATTATTCTCTTCTGTCCTTTTGCTTCCATGTAGTAACTGTCTTGAACTGTTCTCTATTCTCAGTGCATGTTCCTTAAGTAACATTTTTTCTTTAAGGGTCCCCTGAAGGAACTATGTCAAAGAGGCTTCCTCAACCAGCTCAAGATTCAGATGGTATCAACATAAATTGTTACACACCTTCGGTGAACCCCAATATTGGTAACTATGATGAATTGTAATCAATGTTGTGGGGGCATGTTCTTTGTTGCAGAAGAACCACAAAGAACTTCCTCTCCACCATCATCTAATATGCTTAAAAGGACAAAGAAAAGAGGTACATTTGTTCTCATTTTTCTGGTTTTCTGCTGCTGTGGGGTAACTGCCTGGCACTGTTCAAAGTTGTTAAATTTTATAATTCATTTTATGTTGGTTTACTGTCTCATAACAAGTCATACTGAAAAAATGTTTTGTCTATGGGATATAATTACCTTATGACTGTACATAGCTATACTACACCAAAATTCATTTTTCAGTAAAGTGTATTTCCAATTAATTCTTAGGTTAGGGCTGATTCCAAGAATGAATAAGCTCTTTGAATTTTTTTAAATCGGATGAAAAATACTGATATTACATTTTTTCAGTCTGGAATTTTGAGACTAAGGCCTTTTGTTCTCAATCATAAACCTATGTAACGCATAGTAAGGACACGTCTTTTATTTTTGTTTTTTGCAGAAATCAGTGAGATTCAAAAGTAAAATCACCATAAATGTTCATTAGTGGTTAGAAATGCTTACTAATATGTTTGAGATCTGCAGCACTGGTTTTGTCAGAGAGCTTCACTGTTTGTATGCCAAACAGTGAACAATCCTCCTAAAAAATTATAGCTACCTTTTGTTCATTCAACCTATAGCTGCTGACAGAAGGTTGCCAAGTTTCATGGCATTGAGATATAAGCCGGAGCTATTCTAAATTTCGGTAGGGGTTCGCCTAAACATATTTTCGCTAGTGTGACATAATGTATGGCTGTATACATAGTGTTCTTAGCACACCAGCGTGTTGTGTGGTATAGCTACTGTACAAGTTATGAAAAGACATGAAGATATAGTCCTGTATAAAAATTTCTTTTACACTTTCCTTACAAGGAACGGGCTTTCTTGTAATTTTTTTCTTTTTCTTGATGGTATTAAGCAATAGTTTTCCAGTCCATCACTCCCAGAGTGATGGGAGAGGGAGATTGACAGATAGATTGGTGCTGCATCCGCAGTGATGTGGACGCTGCACCAGTCTATTGTGGTGAAGAGGGAGCGGAGTGGGAAAGCGAAGCTCTCGATTTACTGGTCAATCTATGTTCCTACCCTACCCTCACCTATGGTCACAAGCTTTGCATAGTGACTGAAAGAACAAGATCATGCAGCCAGTTGAGAGGGGCTCAGAGTAGAACCGCTACTCCTCCACATCAAAAAGAGCAAGTTGAGGTGGTTTTGGCATCTGACTAGGATATCTCCTAGTCACCTCTTGGGTGAGGTGTTCCAGGTATCCTACTAAGAGGAGGCCCCGGGGCAGACCCAGGACATGTTGGAGAGATTGTATCTCTTGGCTGGCCTGGGAATGCCTTGAGGTCCGCCCAGGAGAAGCTGGAGGAGGTGGCTGGGGAGAGGGAGGTCTGGGCTTCTCTGCTTAGGCTGCCACCATGACATGGCCCCAGATAAGTGGAATAAAATGTATGTATGGATATTTTGAAATAAATTGTGTAGCAGTTTTAATTTTGTTGACGAAATATTTTTGTCATAGTTTTTGTCGACTAACCTTTTTTTCATGACGATAACTAAATAAAAACTACCTAAAATGATAAAAACGATAACGAAATGAATTGACACGTTCGTCAACAAATGAAAACAAGACGAAAATGCTTGGCGGGGACGAAATCCAATCAGAACTTATTTTATTTTGTGAAAGGGCGGGACAAGTTAGGAAAGCATCCAATCAGAACTGATTTAATTTTGTGATAGGTCGGGACAAGTTAGGAAAACATCCAGTCAAACGCACAGATGCAAAAATTTGCTCTAAACCCGGGAAAGCCAAACTAGCCTGTGATTTGTTGTTACTTCCTTTAGACCTAAGTTATGTAAACAATGTCAGCAGGGAGAAAGAGAAGAGCTGATGTATGGACACATTTGTCCTTTGACTTTGTGACAAACAAAACGATGTGTAAACCTTGTGGGGGCGGCTATCTCGGGTAAAAACACGATAAATCTTAAACATCTGCAAACCAGTCACCCAGATCTCCATGCAAAGGTAAGCATTTTAATGTCATGCAGGGTAAAGTGTTTTTCCCAGTTTAGTGTTTGTGTTTAGAGAAAAATCACCACACCGCGGTGGATTAGCCTTTCCTAATCTTAGTCCTGAACACTGCCCTGTACCTTTCAGAGCGTGTCCTGTTGTAAAACTCTTATTATCTGAGTAAGGTGGTGTTAATGATCAGGTGTGTGGGAAGCAGGTGAAACACTAATGTTAATATTATTAATAATATTCCATAACTTTTAATAAATGTTTAATTTTGTGTAAGTGTGTATAATGACTAATTCAAGGGAACTGAAGAAAAAGCATTTACATTTTACACCCTTTATATTTTAGTCGACTGAATCGACTGTAGATTTAGTCGACTATATTCTTATGATAATTTCGTCAACTAAAACTAGACTAAAACTAAAACTATTCAGGTGACTAAATTTTGACTAAAACTAAATTACATTTTCGTCAAAAGACTATGACTAAAACTAAATCAAAATTTGCTGTCAAAATTAACACTGTTGTGTAGCTGAATCATACTTTCATGTATTGGTGCAGCACATAACATTACAGGGAAATTGTTTACAGGTAGATACAAATAAAATAGTCTTTTCATAAGAGTTTGCCAAATTGCAAAAAAATAGAAAATTCAATTGCCAAAAGCATTTTTTTCAAATTAATGGATCCAGAATGACAAATGCGGAAATATTAATACTTGTATCGACTTTTGAAACACTTTTTCAGTTATTTGTAGCACTATTAACTGATAAGACTGGCAATACTGTAATATTTAAAAAATATTTTTGATTTGATGCTAGTGTGGAACAATGTGTCTCTATGCATTTCTGCCTGTTACTGTAGTGCTTGCTTATATTGAAACACAGATTTACAAGACTTCTGTGTTAATGAAGTACAGCAATTATATAAGGTGTTAAATTCTCTACCAAAGGCAACCCTTTTCATTTTGGTAGATTGGTCTCTAAATTGTTGCTTTATTAGAAACTATCATGATCCTTTTAAAAAGTATGAAGAGATAAATAAATCACCCACACATTATGACTGTTATTAATGAGACTGTTACAGCTATGGGTCAACGCTTTCTCAAACCAAGAGCTTTCCAGTGCAGGTCTTGGAGTTCAGGTGAAAACGCAGCAGTCTCACGACAACTGGGACAGCATATCACTCCGCAAAGAGTTCCTGGTAAAGAACCGTGTCTCAAGACACTTCATGAAGAAGCTGTACTTAAGAGTCGCAGTTGGAAAGATGTTAAGAACCAAGTGTACAATACCATCAATGCAAAGAAAAGGAAAGAGTTTTAGTTCATTTTCTTATCAATAGCTGCATTGGTAAGTTCGGAACATTGTACCTTAGGCTCCTCCACCCTGGAGGTCTTTCTAACAGCTGAATTTGTTATAAAACTGCAACTAGTGACATTTTTTCAAGGTTGCCAAATATGCCATTGAAAAGCCTACTCTAAAAGCATTTGTTGTGCTTCATTTCTATTCAACCCAGAAAGTTCAAGTTGTACATTTTTACCTGTTATTAACCAGATGCATATTGAAACCAGATTAAAGTCAAATATTTTTCTTTATATATAGGCAAAGTGTGGGCACAGTAGTGCATTGTTTAAGAGCAGTTTATGAATCAAAAACAGTTAAACTACATTGTCTAAGTCATAATTCTGCATACAGTAAAGTTAAGATGACACATAATTAGAAATTTTTAAAATGAAGCAGTTAGGTTCTTGTGCACAGGTCTGCATCTCTGGCCAGCATTTCCTTTTTGGGATGATGATGATTACTATTATTATTTTACTATTATTTTATAATTATAATTTACATGTATTTTTTTGTTTTAGGGTCAAGTTTTAGTGGCTGGTGGCTGAATGTTACTGTTACTTGAATAAAATAATTCAAGTACACAGAAAAAAAAAGTGTAGATATATTAATAAGGACAACTTAGACATTTTGGCCCATTCAAATATCAATATATTTAAAGTTTACATACTAAATGCAAAAATGCCAAACATGCCAAACATGAACTTTAACTAAATAAACTGCAGATAACTTCCATTATCAATCTGTATAATCCTGAGTTGGTTTTATTTAGGTGGAAAGTGAGTTGTGAAGAGCTTCAAATGATATTAAAAAAAATCTAATCTGCAGAGTAACAGCTGGTTGTCCTCACAAGAACAGGACAAAAATATTGGTTTTTACTTTGGATTTTCTGATATTTGAGGTGACATTCTGGGTCTCCACTCCCACCTAGTAAATGTTTTAATTTTTGCAACATTCCAGCTACGATAGAGGTAGTGGTCCTCACAAACAACTCACAGAATCATGGTCCACACAATGTGATAGAGACGTACGTGTGTGTGTGTGTGTGTGTGTGTGTGTACTTTTGGTTATGCACAGTGATGCTACTTGGAATGGTCTTGTTCTATCACCCTACACACATTCACATCTGTCTGCCTCTATGTCCATTTTTGTTCATCGACATGTCATATGCTTTGATTTTTTTTCAAGACAGACCACATAGCAACCATGACTAAAGCCCTATTTGCACATAATTAGTATTTACCATGGTACCTCTCGTGGTACCCCCCCCCCCCCCCCCCCCCCACACTGTGTTTTATGTGGCACAGGAAAGTCTGTGATTTATTCAAATTTACTGACATCTGTGGCCACCAATTACAGACTCAGCATTAATATTAATATGTTGCCATGTAATAAGTATAACGGCTGAGGCTAAAGACAACAAAATGCTTGTTTTTGAATGTGGCTATGAATGTCAGCCATCTAATCGTTCTAGATTTTGGTTTCCCGGTGGATTTAAATGGGCTTTTATCAATTTGAAAACAAAATGCTACCCAAACTGTCATTTGTCATAATTGCCAACACAGCCTCCATAATTTCTGTACAGGAAAGAGGCAACAGAAGGATGTAGAGAACACAAAATATTTTTTCTCTCTCGTGCACCTGTTCACAAGACAGAAAAAAAAAGCTGATTTGCAGCAGCGTAACATTGCAGTATTATCACAGGACCTGTGTTTGGCAAAATATGGAAGATGGTTTACGAAGGGCTTCAAATAAGTAGATTCATTTTTTAACTTACAGTGTTTATGAACAAATATTTGTTATGGAATCAAGAGACTCAAGAATAAAAAGTATTAAAAACTGCTTTCAGACCAAACACTTCCAGGGAACATCTGATTATAGTCTTTGTGAAGGTCCCCTGGGAACTGCATCCCATAAAAGCCTTTTCTGGTGTTTCAGGTGATTGCTGACCAATGCAACATCACCACTTGTTGTGGTCTTTTGTAATTGTAATTGTTGTAATCTTGTTTCAGCCTATTTGTTTTCTTCCTGCATAGCTTCCCAGTGTGGGGAAGCCAATTAGCAAAATAAAGGGAATTTTTAGCTAATATTGTTTTATAGTTTGCTCTGACAGGTAAAAACAGCATTTTCTCCACTGAATATAGAGCCCGGGATGGTGATATCACCAACACAATGCATTGTGGGACTGTTATTCATATAAGTCAGAGTTCATAATGAAATATACAAAAGATAGATGTTACTTTTGGGTTTGAACATTAAATTGTGGACATTAAAAACTCATCCAAATGGTGTAAAACCATGCATATCATTGGAATGGAAGCCCTTTATGGAATGGAGTAAGATTTTTGTGTTCTCCAGATTGGAAGCAGCAGCAAGAAGCTGAGGTTGCTGAGCCAATAATGCATGGCTTGGGTAGCAGTTGGAAGATGTAAAAACATCACCATAAACAATATTTTGGAAAATGTAATTGTCATACTGCTAAGTTATAACACATTTAACTGTTTTAGTTAGAGTCCATAGGGCTGTTGCTCTGTCACACACCTGAGATGTGATTGTTATCTTGGCTGTAGTTATATAGCAGCATAACTAGAATCACGTAAAATCTTAATACTTTTTAAAAAACAAACAAAAAAATAGCTTTTGAAATGCGACAGTGTGATCCCAACTGACTGCTATTGTTATACTTCAGGCACACATTTAATTGTTACATGGTTTTAAACCGCAGGGCTACTGCAACTTAGCTAAGACAAACAAAATCTTTAAACCAGCTTACAACGTGTGATTGTAACTGGGTGCCATCATTATACCTCAGTCAGAAGTTGTTTTGGAAACCTCTGACTATTTGCAATGGAGAACAACAAGACTATAAGCTCCTGTACCTGCTACTGCACTAGAACACAAAGTTTTGTAATGAAATATTACGCCATAGTAAAAGATAGAAACCTACTTCATTTCAGAATGTACTGTTTAGTTCAACTCCAAGGCAGAACATTTAAGTATATTATTAGAGTGCAACACTAAATACCAAGTAAAACATTTTGCTTTATAAGTGTGTATGCATGTTTTTCATACACTGCTTCAGCATTATGGCTGAAGCAGTGTATGAAATGACAAAAATTGTAGCACTCTTTAATATCTATCTTTAATATCTATCTTAAAAATTTTCAATGATTGGATAGCCTTGTAACTCTGTATTTAGAAACTAAATGACTTATTTTTCTATTCAACTGTATGTATTCAATTCAAGTCAATTTTGATTTTGATAAATATGATTCAAACCACTGCAGCACAGTAACTTTAATACCTATGGTATGCTCTAAGCTCTAAGCTCTATGCTGCTCAGAGCTGTTGCTGCAAGGTGGTTGGTGCCTGTCGTGGTGGTAACCCCCGAACCAGATGGTGGTCACCGGAGGTGAAGGGAGCCATCAAGCTGAAGAAAGAGTCTTATCGGGCTTGGTTAGCCTGTGGGACTCCGGAGGCAGCTGACAGGTATCGACAGGCCAAGCAGAATGCAGCTCGGGTAGTGGCCAAAGCAAAAACTCGAGTGTGGGAGGAGTTCGGTGAGGCTATGGAAAAAGACTTTCGGACGGCATCGAAGCGATTCTGGCAAACCGTCAGGCGACTCAGGAGGGGAAAGCAGTGCTTCACTCACACTGTTTATAGTGCGGGGGGGGGTGCTGCTGACTTCAACTGAGGCTATAGTCGGACGGTGGAAGGAATACTTCGAGGACCTTCTGAATCCCACTGACACGCCTTCTGTAGTGGAAGCAGAGTCTGGGGATGAGGGGGATGACTTGACCATCACTGGGGGTGAGGTCACTGAGGTAGTTAAACAACTCCTTGGTGGCAGAGCCCCTGGGGTGGACGAGATTCGCCCTGAGTTCCTGAAGGCTCTGGATGTTGTAGGACTGTCTTGGTTGACACGCCTCTGCAACATCGCGTGGAGATCTGGGGCAGTGCCATTGGATTGGCAGACCGGGGTGGTGGTCCCCATCTTTAAGAAGGGAGACCGGAGGGTGTGCTCCAACTTTTGGGGTATCACACTACTCAGCCTCCCCGGTAAGGTCTATGCCAGGGTGCTGGAAAGGAGGGTGCGTCCGTTAGTCGAACCTCGGATTCAGGAGGAACAATGCGGTTTTCGTCCTGGTCGTGGAACGCTGGACCAGCTCTTTATCCTCTCAAGGATATTCGAGTGTGCGTGGGAGTTTGCCCAACCAGTCTACATGTGCTTTGTGGACTTGGAGAAGGCATTCGACCGTGTTCCTCGGGGTGTTCTTTGGGAGGTTCTGCGGGAGTATGGGGTGTCTGGCCCATTGTTGCGGGCCATGCAGTCCTTGTACAACCACAGTGAGAGCTTGGTCCGTATAGCCGGTAATAAGTCGGATTTGTTTCCTGTGGGTGTTGGACTCCGTCAGGGCTGCCCTTTGTCACCGATTCTGTTCATAATTTTTATGGACAGAATTTCTAGGCGTAGCCAGGTGGCGGAAGGCTTCTTCCTTGGTGGCCTCAGAGTCTCATCTCTGCTTTTTGCAGATGATGCGGTTCTGTTGGCTTCATCAGGGGGGGGCCTCCAGCTCGCAGTGGAATGGTTCGCAGCCGAGTGTGAAGCGGCTGGCATGAGAATCAGCACCTCTAAGTCTGAGGCCATGGTCCTCAGCCGGAAAAGGGTGGAGTGCCATCTCCGGCTCAGGAACGAGTTCTTGCCTCAAGTGGAGGAGTTTAAGTATCTCGGGGTCTTGTTCACGAGTGATGGGAGAAGGGAACGGGAGATCGACAGGCGGATCGGGGCTGCTTCTACAGTGATGCGGACGCTGCACCGGTCCGTCGTGGTGAAGAGGGAGCTTAGCGTAAAAGCGAAGCTCTCGATTTACCGGTCGATCTACGTTCCTACCCTCACCTATGGTCACGAGCTTTGGGTAGTGACCGAAAGAATAAGATCGCGAATACAAGCGGCAGAAATGAGTTTCCTTCGAAGGGTGGCTGGCCTTTCCCTTAGAGATAAGGTGAGGAGTGCGGCCATCCGGGAGGGGCTCAGAGTAGAGCCGCTGCTCCTCCACATCGAAAGGAGCCAGTTGAGGTGGCTCGGGCATCTGATTAGGATGCCTCCTGGCCGCCTCCTGGGTGAGGTGTTCCGGGCATGTCCCACCGGGAGGAGGCCCCGTGGTAGACCCAGGACACGCTGGAGAGATTATGTATCTCGGCTGGCCTGGGAACGCCTTGGGGTCCCTCCGGATGAGCTGGAGGAGGTGGCTGGGGAGAGGGAAGCCTGGGCTTCTCTGCTTAGGCTTCTGCCCCCGCGACCCGGCCCCGGATAAGCGGAAGAAAATGGATGGATGGATGGATGGGTATGCTCTAATCTCTGTAATAAAATGTTATGGTCATCAGTATCAAAGACTGCACTGAGGTCCAACAGGACAAGCACAGAGATGAGTCCACTGTCAGAGGCTGTAAGAAGATCATTTGTAATCTTCACTAATGCTGTTTCTGTACTGTGATGAATTCTGAAACCTGACTGAAACAATTATAATAAACCATTCCTCTGCAGATGATCAGTTAGCTGTTTTACAACTACTCTTTCAAGAATCTTTCAGATAAAAGGAAAGTTGGAGATTGGCCTATAGTTAGCTAAGACATCTGGGTCAAGGGGTGGCTTTTTAAGTGACGGTTTGATTACTGTCACCTTAAAGGCTTGTGATGCGTAGCCCATTGATAGAAATAGATTGATGACATGTAAGATTGAAGCATTAAATAATGTTTGGAGTTCTTTGAGCTGTCTTGTAAGAATGGGGTCTAATACCCATGGTTTGGAGGAAGCAACTATCGAATTACTTTACAGAGGCTGTTTTTTTAGAGAGCAACAAACTCTTTTTTTTCAGGCTAAATGAAGATCTTTTAAATTAGTGAGGCGCCATTTCCTCTCCATGTTACGGGTTATCTGCTTTAAGCCGCACATTTGTGAGTTATACCATAAAGACAAGCGCTTATGATTTGAGGCTGTCTTTTTCAGAGGAACCACAGTATCTTGAATCGTACGATGTGAGGATGTAAAACTATTGACAAGATGATCTACCTCTGTGGGAGCAGAGTTTAGGTAGCTGCTCTGCACTGTGTTGGCACATGGCAATGAAGATCCTTAAACTTAGTTACAGCACTTTCAGAAAGACTTATATTAATAATAAATAATAAGTAATGAAACTTATTCCCCACTGTTGGGTAATCCATTAAGTAAATGTAAATGTTACTAAGAAATGATCAGACAGGAGGGGGCTTTCAGGGAATATTGTTAAGTCTTCAGTTTCTATGCCATATGTCAGGACAAGATCCAGAGTATGATTAGTGGTGGGTGGGCTCCTTTACATTTTGAGAGAAGCCAATTGATTCTAACAATAGGTTAAATGCAGTGTTGAGGCTGTCATTCTCAGCATCTACATGGATGTTAAAATCACCCACTATAATTATTTTATCTGAACTGAGCACTAAATCAGATAAAAAGTTTGAAACCCTGAGTAAGGGTCAGGTGGATGATAGATAACAACAAATAAAACAGGTTTTTTAAATTTTTCAATTAGGGTGGACAAGACTTCAGGTTTTCAAATGAATTAAAACTCTGGGCCTTTGGTTAAAGCTGGAATTGAAGATTGCAGCTAATCCTCCTCCTCAACCTGTGCTTCGAGCATTCTGACAGTTACTGTGACTCGGGGGTGTTGATTCATTTAAACTAACACATTCATCCTGCTGTAACCAGGTTTCTGTAAGGCAGAATAAATCAATATGTTGATCAATAATTAAATCATTTACTAACAGGGACTTGGAAGAGAGAGACCTAATGTTTAATAATGCACATTTAACTGTTTTACTCTTTGGTGCAGTTGATGAAGCTATATTGTTTTTTCTTTTTGAATTTTTATGCTTAAATAGATTTTTGCTGGTTTTTGGTTTGTTTTTTGGTGGTCTGGGAACAGGCACCGTCTCTATGGGGATGGGGTTTTAGGGGGATGGCAGGAGGAGAGAAGCTGCAGAGAGGCATGTAAGACTGCAACTCTGCTTCCTGGTCTCAACCCTGGGCAGTCATGTTTTGGTGGGTTTAATAAGTTCGGCCTGTTTTCTAGAAACAAGAGCTGCTCCATCCAAAGTGGGATGGATTCTGTCTCTCCTAAAAAGACCAGGTTTTCTCCAGAAAGTTTCCCGATTTTCTATTAAGCCGACATCATTTTTTGGACACCACTCAGACAGACAGCAATTTAAGAACAACATACAGCTAAACATGACACTCCTGTAACTCCAACTGGAGAGGGGCCCAGAGAACATTGTTTTTGCAAAGTTAAAAACCGATCCAATATTAACTTTAGTGACCTCTAATTGTTGTAACCGGGTATCATTACTGGCTGCATGAATTATTACCAAATTTATGTTTAGCCTTAGCCTGCAATTTCAAATTTCCTTCTGTGTCACCTGCTCTGGCTCTGGCCCTGGCCCTGGCTCTGGCCCCTAGAAAACCTTCTACTATGGTTGCTGGAGTTGCTAACTTCACATTTTTCAAAACAGATTTGCCAGTAACCAGAGTTTGTTCCTCAGCAGGTGTGTTGCAGAGTGGGGAAAAACTTTGAAAATTTGAAACGTGAATGGGTTGGTAGTGTACCGGGGGCTTCTGTTTAGGACTATGCTTCCTCTTCACAGTCACCCAGCCAACCTGATTTCTTGGTAGCTCATGATCTGCTGTGGAAGAGCAGATCATGAGGTAGGGTAAGCTACCTTGGTCTGCACTGGATACAGGGGATGGCTAGCTACAGGATTTTACCAGGGTGCAGAGCCTGGGTCTCCAGTTCACTGAGCCTGGCCTCCAAAGTTACAGGCTACATTTGTTACATGTACCATTACTGCTAAAGTAGGCTGAGGAGTACAGTAATTAAACATCTGACACACAAAGCAGAAAAGTGTGAGAGGGACAGGAGACACAGCCATGCTGTTAATAGCTGTGTCCAAATTCAGGGGCTGCATCCTTTGAAGGACCCACCCTACGTAGACCAGGTCCTTCACAGCCCACGAAGACTGCAAATGCTGGAAGTGAGCAGCTGTGAAACTGGACAGTCTAGCCTTCATATCAGCGGCGCCTGCCCTCACCTCAGCGTAGCGAAGCACAACTGTGGAAAAGAAGCTGTTAAAATGGAGCCGGAACTGTTGCTCTTTTTTGTGTGTTTTTTTTAATGCCAGCTTTAATTCAAAATAAGCTGTTAAAAGAAGTATAACACATTTCAGCAAGGAATACAGTTGAGCGAATGATTAATTTCCAAATATATTCACAGCTCTCTTGTGAGACATTAATGTTGAATAAAACTATCCAGTTATGATGCTTAACTTTAATCTCAGCCAAACCGATTGGCTCAGGAACAAATGAAACACTGAAATAAACCAAACATCAGCTGTTAGACATCATCCGAGTGAATTATACTGTATCTGTGTTTAACTGCGAAAGCCAGTGGGGGTTTGAAAAGGATGTGCCAGGAGTCAGGCGTTCTCTCTGGGTATAGCGAATCTCGGCCGCCCAGTCAGCTGATAGCTGGCTGGCAGAGCAGGAATGGACATCTCCGAAAACATCGGAGCACTTTTGCAATTAAGGGCTATCTTAATGAATCAAGCAAATATTTCTCTACATTCTCACCTGAAAACATCTTAAAAGTTTATTTTGTGTCACAGACACATTCATATTTCAAACTTTTGGGTGCTCTCCTCCGTCATTGCCATGTTTGATTTTTGCTGCACAATGAATTATGGGATATGGTAGGCCACGAAGGATACACCGGGCCCATCCTTCAAATCTAGGCAAAAGAAGGACACATTCATTGACCTCATTTGGAGGAGTTATCAAATTTGGACAGCCTTCGTCACCTCGCTGTGACGTAATCGGCCTACAAATGCGGCCTTCAAGGATGCAGCCCGTGAACTTGGATGCAGCTTGTGTGTCTTGTCATGGTAAATGAACACATTTTATAATCAGGATAAGAAATATTGCATCTTAAATTCCCCAGATCCTGAATCTGACTATTATCATGTTTTCAACTACAATTTAGGTGTAAGCCTTCCATCTTTTTGTAGGGTTACCTGTTAATGAACACTGACTCACTTTGCTAGGATACTATAATCTTTGCATGCTACCTTCTTTCAAAAATCTTTTCAGTAATTTTTCAGCCAAGAGTTGTTTTTGATTAACTCCTGTGAAAATTTACATTTCCACAAATTCCTTCTGTGTTCGCTAGAATATCTGAAATCCTGTGCTCAACAGTTTGAACTCTAGAGTAGTTCACCAACAGCATTCAGACTTTGTTCACTGTAGAGCCTGAGATAATCTTAACATTACTGAACAATGATTGAATTGAATGATGGTTTGTTTTCATGCCCATTCAAAATGTCAAATTATCATCACATTCCCTTACATAAGTAGTGCTTTTGTTGCACAGAAACACAAAAGCCAACGAGTCAAGGAGTCCTGCAGTCCTGCAGTCCTGTTGTGAATGTAAATGAAGCCTTTTGAAAAAGCCTTAAAGCCTTTTGTTTTTTGTCTGATTTTTTGGGGGCTAAAATTGAATTGGTAGTGAAGATAACTGGAAATAAACTAGTTTTAAGTTTACTGGTAATACATCTTTACAATGAAATTGAACCTTCCTGAATACTTTAACATTAAAGGTGGGCTTTACAGCACCAGTGTTCTGTTTGTCTCCCTGTCACTTTGCCTTAACTTTAATCAGTAGTCCACCAGCTTATTTTGACAACCAGCCTGCCAGCATCATTCTGTTTTTGTTGTGTTGTGATGTGATACAAGTAAGAAATGATGTACCATTAAGCTCCCATTAAATGCAGAGTCTCAAATAGAAGTGTGTCTCTTCTAATCACAAGAGAAATGTCATGTTTTGGCAGCTAAAGCAAGTGTTTGAGCTCCCAAAAAAAATACCGAGTCAAATGTTATTTTGTCTGCTTGTCATAGATCCACCATACGCATACGCAGCTAGCTGTCTCATGAAATAAATGCCTGCTTTTGTTAAGCATCAGATGACCTTCATTGTCAAAAGAAATAAAAAGCTTGGCCAATGAAGTTATATGGTTGGTTATAATGAATGTAAGGGAGGCAAGCTTTTGAGTCCTGGCATATAAAAGAAAGAAAAAGGCCCATGTGAAACACTTAATTTCACATTCTTTGTGTTGTCATATCACAAAACACCGTTCAATATTTAGGCTTCCTAGATTCATAGGAAGGATTAAATTTTTTACAAATCCTTTAAAATTACATGAGCTGTCTGATTCAGAATTTGCTTTCTCACAAATCCCTCAGAACCTTGCACATCCAAGCTACACATTCACCCTGCCTTCTGTTTGAAGCTCTTCTTACCTGACTGATGTTTGGGATCAAGCAGCACAGTGAAGCAGAACAGGAAAAGCAGCTGGAGGTGTCACAGTAGACGAGTATATACCTTTATTATACTTTCAGATCTGCTAGTGAACTGTTTGACTGAAGCATTTTGTTGTTTTAGCACATTTTATGTGGCCAACATGATCCTGGAGGGGAGCAGTTCATGGATATACTGTACCTCACCTTGTTAGAAGGGATTTGTTTCTTCTCAATGAGAATTTCATTTTTAGTATAAAAATTATACATAAATTTGAACTTAAATTTTGGTGGTTTTCCTTTAAAAAGTGGTAATCCTTGTGTAGAATTGGGCACTTTGCTAGGTTCACCTGTTCAACTGCTTGTTAACACAAAGATCTAATCAGCCAGTCACATGGCAGCACCTCAATGCATTTACACATGTAGACAGTTCTCAGAGTGAAAATGCCTTGTTGATGTCAGAGGTCAAAGGAGAATGATCAGACTGCTTTGAGCTCATAGTAAGGCAACGGTAACTCAGCCACTTGTTACAACCAAGGTGTGCTGAAGAGCATCTCTCATGTAAAATACATGGAACCTTGAAGTAGATGGGCTACAGTAGCAGAAGACCACACTGGGTGCCAGTCCCATCAGCTATGACCAGGAAATTGAGGATACAATTCACACAGACTCACCAAAATTGGACAACGGAAGACTGGAAACACACTGCCTGCTTGAGTCTTGACTTTGACATTTGGATGTATGGTCAGAATTTGGCATAAACAACATGGATGCACAGGTCCTTCCTGTCTTGTACCAGTGGTTCAGGCTGCTGCTGGTGGTGTAATGGTGTGGGGGGTTTTCTTGGCATTCTTTGGGCCCCAAAATCAGCATAATTTAAACACCACAGCTTACCTGAGTATGGTTGCTGTCCACGTCTAGCCCTTTATGACCATTTTCTGGTGACTGCAGGATAACACACCATGCCAAAAAGCCCTCTAAAAACTGGTTTCTTGAACATGACAATGAGTTTGCTGTACTCACACACAGTCACAACATCAATAAGCAAAAGTGAGAGCCATGCCTTTTAGGCAAACTGTATGTCCCCAATAAAGAATGTCAGGTTGTACAACCTTTAGCTAAAACCATAATCCCAGTCAGGATTCAAAGTCCAATTTTGATATTTGGGTGTGCTTGTCTTTTAAAGCAGACTTTATTGGTACTTAAAAGTGCAAAAGCTCATATATGGTGTTCCAGAAACAATGACATGTCAGCAGAATAGTTGTTTTCATTCTTTAATCATGCTAGTTGTGGAAGCCAAAGTAACTTTATCTAGATTTAGTTCTGTTCTGGTCCATGCGAATTGATATAAGTGCACAAGTTTATTTATTAAGTATGATAATATGTTTAAGGATCATGTAGTTTTATTTATTACATCATCCTTTAACATTTATTCATTTCGTGTTTATATTCTGAAAGGTTAACTCTGAGTAAATTTGTTTTGCATAGCACAGAGATGCGCCTCTTTCACTAATTTAACCTCAGTGTAGCAGGAGAGTTTTGGGAGGGGGTTGAGGGTTTAGGATTAACTAAGCTACACACTTTTCTTACTGTAGAACAATTATTTAGGAGGAATGCAACTTAGTCAAAACTTCTGCTTCCAGAATACCCACTGTAAAGAATAAACAACAAAAAATGAAATAATAATCCACAGCTTGTTTCCTATCACAGGAGAGGACTAGACAAAGTGGCTGTTCGTGAGTAATGCTGAGGTAATTAAGGAACCTCAACCACCCATACTGTTGCTGAAAATAAGTGAACAATAATTGAAATGCAGATAATGATATAATGTCATATAAATGGAGTAAAATGAATGCAGCATTTCTCAGATTGCAGATATCGTCTTTGCTATTACGACACTGGAATGAATGTAAACCTGGATGAATTAGAATGTGATAAATAGAGTTTGGCCTTTTTCTGATTCCTCCATAACTTACCGCATGTCTTTCTTTAGGAAAGACTAAGTGGAGCTTTGTCCTCCCTTATTGCAGTAAGCCAAGCTAAAAAAAAAAAGGTTTTACAATAAGCTACCAAGGAGACTATTTTTTGCTCTTTTTGGCTCCCTTGAAAATGAAATGACACTTTCCATATTGCTGATGGGACTTTTCAATCAACACGCCATGCTGTGTTGCCTGACTTTGCTCTACGCCAAGTATTATGAAATTGCCTCTTAGTGGTTATAGCTTTAAATTTCTTTTTACAATTTAGCGCTTTCATTAAAAAGCTTGTGTTCTGAGCAAGGCATATAGTAAGTGCATTAGCTCAGTGAACTTTTATATATTTATTTTTTAAAAAAAGCATTTTCAGGGAATGGAACACGCTGAGCTGAAACAAGGCAAGGATTTCATTAGAGCGTCTTGTGCTGGTGCTGCACTCAAATAAGTATGTTAAATCTTCTGCACACGGTAAAGTTCAGCGTGGGGACAGTGAGCTGTTGGGGCTTGGTGGTCAAACTTACTTACAATGCTTTGACCTGTGATTAAATGCTGATGCCAGTTCTTCTGCATCACATTCACAATTTAAAGCTGAATTTATCACTATCAGCATCAGAGGAGAATGACTTAAGATCACTATCCTAATACTTGTGATTGTATTTACCATTACCAGGACCATTGGTTTTCTGGAGCCATAGAAAAAGACATATGCTTCTGTCCACTCATGACATAGACTCATTATTAAAAGCCTATAGATTTATGGTCAGTTTATGACCAAGTCAATATGGCTGTAAAGAAGCTCAAAGCAATGCTCTCACTGAGCTGAATCACTGACTCTGTTGGATGTAATCCCACTCTAGCAGAATTTATTTGGCAATAAAAATCATGTAAGTACACTATATATCTGCAGTGCCTGGGAAAATGCAAAATAAGCTTCTTTGCAATTGTCAAAACCCTAAAGATTGACATAGGATTTTATTTTAGAGTTTACAGATCTGCAGAGAAAAACTACATGCAATTTAAAAGCTGAAAAACATCAGATTTTTGTTGTGGTGGGGATATTACATACCTGCATGTGTCTTAAATCTGGTAAACACCACTGAACTGTCTTGGGCTGCTTTTGTGCTCATAGTTGGGTAAATGCTATAGTCCAGTGATGGGGAAACTCTTACCATGCTAGTTTTAAATAAGAAATTGGCTAAAAAGTTCAATTATAACCTCTGCACACTGTCTCACTCACCATTATTTTATTAAATAACAAAGTTTTGGTCAACGTGCTCCCTACAATGAAATAAGATCATGAGAGAATTATAATTTTACATTGAGAACAATTTCATTATTCAATCCTTTAAGTAACAACGTCTAAAGTAAATATCCAGAAAGCCTTTCAAACCAGTTGTTTGAAATAGGAAATTGGCAAAAAATACTTAAAAGGTGACACAGGCATTTTTGCACCTTGAAATACATAGAAGGTTCTTGAATGATTTTGAATAACCTGTTATATATAGATAGTCTGTAAATAAAATAAATATTTATTTTGTGATGGTTCAGAATTAACAGCAGGATTATAAGGCCATCAAAATTCATGCTTTTTAATCATCACCCTAAGCCCCAGTAACATAGGCCAGGACACTAGTCCACAACCTCCTGGCTATTACCAATCGCTAGGGCAAAATGTGACTCAGCTGGTACCTGGAGGCTGCTGGCAGCTGTTAGGTAAAATAGGCCACAAAAAGGTATACAGGGCTACACCTCCTTGTGATGGCCCATTGGCAGACAAGGTGGTGGCAACTTGTCTGCAAACACTTTTGAAAGTGTGAAAAATGCAAGACAAACTGGAAATGGAGACCATGCACCTTCAAAGTAAAAGTTGTACTATTTGAAACACGTTGGTTCCAGTGGTAAGGCGCAACCTTTACTGTGAAGATGAACATCAACCAATCACCAGCCAGCTGGAGAAAACACATTTTTCCCTAGAAAACACAAGGTTGCCAGGGGGTCGCCAAGGCCTGTGTGCCTGAGGCCTTACAGAGAACAGAGTGCTTCACAAACATGTTTTTGTGACAAACAGTTTGTATTAAACATATAATAATGTGTTCGATATTATTGGTAATACTCAGTTGGAAAAAGATGATGTCACATATGTCTGATCACCAGTCAAGGTTTAGGTACATTTGAATCAAGATGTGTGAAAATGAATCTTTTCAACAGTTTTACTCTTAGCTTGGTTTCCAATTGGAGGCCACTAACGTATGTTCATGAGACCAGCATACATTTAAACTACAGTATGTGAGATGGTGCATTATCAGTTTGTAAGCAGCCCTTAGAAAACAAACTGTGGTGATAAGTGGCTGCATGTGGTCAGTTTTAAGCTAGTATTATAGCTAGTATTACATTCCTCCTCCTCACACCATCACAAGCAACCTGGACTGTTGGCACAAAGTGGGTTGGGTTGATAGATTCGTGCTGTTGACACCAAGTTCTGATCTGCCATCAGCAGCCTCAGCAGAAATGGAGATTTATCACACTATGTGATATACAGTATGAGTATATGAGTCTTCATACTGTATGCATTCCTGACATACAGTCTAAACAGGCACCTATTTGTGAAAGCACTCCTCCAGAAGTCTTGGTGGCATAAATATCTGAAGGTTAACTTTAACAGTAGTTTGACTTTGAATTGTATGGTAAGCTTGTCATGACTCCAACCTTGACAGACCCTCGATACAGACAACTGCGATTAGTAATGCTCAGAGTGCTTTTATTTACAGTGAGACTGAGGGAAGGGGGAAGCTACTGGAGATGGCGAGACCCGGTCTGAATGTGCGCTGGGAACAGGAGTGATGTTTAGAGTGTGAACGAGCTGAGCTTGGAAGGCAAGTCCAGAAGGCAGGTGGAGAATCTGAGGCGAGCTGCTGGGCATTGATGGAGTGTGGGCAGGCAGGAGAAGGCAGTGGAGTGGCGGGAGGTTAGGGCCAGAGAGAGAGAGAGAGAGATGGTGGTAGATGGTGGAGCCCCTCCAACGGACTCTGGGGAGGACGACCAAACTGGCGGAGGATGACTGTCACAACTGGTCCTTAAATATCCAGTCACCAATGAGCAGACTACTCACAGGTGTGACTCTGGATGCCCTGGAGGAGACCAGTCCCACCCATCTTGTCACCTGAAAGTGCAGAACATGAATAAAACCCCACACCAGCCCAACAGCCTGACAAAGCTCTCCTTTGCTTTTCACACCACAAATAAAGACCATAACAGCTTTTAAAACATAGCTGTTAAAAGGGTCTCATTCTGGTTGTTAGATTTGGTTTGTTTGAAATAGTACTAAAAGATATTGTGTTCAGTAACCTCACTGCCCTGGCAATGACTGATGGCCCCTTCGTGAAAATTCTCATCAGCTGTGACTTAGAAATCTTACCACTTCAGAAGCTAAATTTAGCAGAGACAGAAAAAGTCTCAGAGGTTTATTTCAAAAGCTGAGACATTTCAATTCAGCTGGTGTTGGGTTAGCTATTTTAATATTAGAAAGAAGTCTACCGACTACTCAAAGCCATAATAAGCTCCACCTTGAAATGTGCCAAAAATGCCTGTCATGCTTTTCACTATCCAATCAGCAGCAATGTCTGGCTACATTTTAATGTAGGCAAAAACACGGCTATCAGTATAGCAACAGTGTTGTATGGATCTGCTTCAGGCTTTCAGCTGGCGCGCTTAAGCAGTTTACATGGTGAAGTAGTAAGTAACACTTTAAGAGCATCAGACAGGATAAATAATGGAAAATGCAAATAAGGAGCAAATCATATCGACTATAGGAAGCGTGCATGGACACATCCAAGTCATTAGAATGATACATTAATGGAATTCCACATGTAGAGGGATCATTTACTCAGTGGGTTAGATTACAGCATAGAACAGCATGCTGCAGGAGTCGTTACACTGTATATTCAGCACTTGAAACAACTGCTTTTTGCAAATGAGACAGAATAAGTGTGGACACCAGCAGAGAAAGTGCATAAAACTTTCATTAAACAGTAGAGAGTCATTGCAGAAGTCATTGCAGAATCATTGCTCAGACAGTAAACTGTCTTGTTGTTCTCATTTCAAAGTGACTTTACGTTTTGAATGACTAACGCTCCCCTTGTGCAGGTATGGAGCCCTAAAACTGACTGGAGGTTATTAGACAAATCAATACTGTAATTATAATTGACTCATGCATTTTCCTTTTCTGAAGACACATTTAATCATTTATCTGTTGCTGCTAAAGTTTGCCTATTTTATTTGATGCTTATATGACTATTTTACTTATATGGCTATTATACTCTGTCAGAGGAAGGTCAGAGAAGCTTAACTGGAAACACATTTAGCATAACACAGTGAACAGTCACATTTTCAGTTAGCTACCCAGAGAAGACTAACTAAATATATGCTAAAAAAACACCTCTATTAATACCCCTTCAGTAATACCGAGGTAGCATTTTGTCCGGCTTTTTTATTGCTACAACTTTAGCAATAGCTTGCTGGACTAACAACGGCCTACATAAAAATTTGGAGGCAAAAAGTACTTTTTAATTATTGATTCACAGGTTTTAATTACATAGCTGATTATTATGTAAAGGTCAATGTAAAGCAGTTATTACATAATAATATTTTGTATTGAAGAAAAGTTGATTTTTGTTTGTATGTGCTGCCGGTTATGGTTATTATTAAGAAAACCAGAAATGGCACAAACCAGTCTCCGCAGATCACAAAAAATCTGAAATTGAAAGTTAAAATTGAAGCGTCATTAATAAACATCAGTTTTAACTTCATAATAGCCATTTAAATAATATTTATTGATGTGCTATATAGCACTTAAATTTGATGTGCTAGATAGCATTTAAATAACCTGGCTCTACATATACACAATAATTATTTCAGCTGATAAAAGCAAGCATATATTATTGTACCTGGAATGCTTTTATTTCTGAAGAAAAGGCCCATTTTAGTAGACTGCAATAACTTATCTCTGGACTCATCATATGCAGTTCAGATCACCTTTTTTTACTATCATTGACAGCCATAACCACAATGTGTTTAAGGTTAATTGATGTCTCCATATGGATGCTCACTGAAGTGTGTTAAGTGATAATTGGCAAACTGCATACGGTGCAGTGAAGGTTTTGTTACTAATTGATATCTTGGTTGGGATTCACTCAAGTGAATTCAAGTGTGTACATGTATGGCTGCTCTGATATGTGTGTGTGCATATGTGTGTTTGTGTTATTAATTGATGACTTGCAGTGGGAGCTTTAACAATGCTTCAGTGCTTCAGTAGCACTCAAAGAGTAATTAATGAGAGTTTGTGGAGAAAACACCTCACATGTAAATCTGAGCTCAGTTGAATCTGTCATTTTATATTAAAATGGTTATTCAAAAAGTATATAATTAAAAAGAAAAAAGCTCCAAATATACTCCTACAAAACACTGTGCAAATCACAATGTAAGACAATACTAGGCCCCTGAATGAGACATTAATGGTAACGCCTCCAGTCGTCCAAAGCATGACTTACCAATTAATGTTATCTTTCATGTTTTCGCACAGAAAATGTGTGTTAACAGGACGTAAATTAATATGCATACCATGTAAATCTTTTTGAAATATGGGAATATATATTCCTAATTGAAAATGGCTGACAGTCTTATCTTAGGTGCCTTCTTCCATCAAAAACCTTCACTGCAGTGTCAGTTCATTGCAGTGAAAAGAGTCATTCAGAGGAAGAGCAGGTGACAGGTCTTCTTTGATAGTAAGATAATTCTGCATGTTTCATATTTCAAACGCAGGCAGTTTGTTGTTACTTTTACCTCACCAATAGGCATAATTAAGTCCCTTATCCCAAATACATCATACAGTGAGTCACAGTACCTACTTAACACAAAAACAGGAGACTGATTATTGTAAAAAAAAAAAGGAAAAAAAAAACCTGGCAGGAGACCAAAGGTCCTCAAGTTTGGACAGCTCTTCTTGTCCATCCTCTTCTGAGACTTGATGAGAATGTCTCAGATACCTCTGTCAGTCTTGGTGAAGAGAGCAAAAATTTCAAATTTATATTCATCATGCCACAAAACCTGTTACCAGTGATTTTCAGTTCAGCTCTTGTGAAATTTTGCAGACCTCAGCCTTTTCTTCTTGTTTCCCTTCCTTAAAAATGGCTTCTTGACAGCCGCCCTTCCACTGAGACCATTTCTGATGAAGCTTCGGCTAACAGTAGATACATTTCTTAGTCCTGTTTCAAGTCTTTGCTGGATTGTCTCCTATTTCTTAAGGAAATGACAGTTCATCTGGTGTAGATGGGTTTTTTTTAGGCCTGACACTTCTTCTGTTGTCCTCCATTTGTCCAGTTTCCTCAGGTTTTTTAAAGACACACTTGACACCGTGCTGAAATATGCCAGGTTTTCAGTTAACAGCTCTTTGGGAATGATCTTGTTGGTGAAAAAATATGATTTTATATCTATCAAGCTGTATTATCTTTGGCATTTTTCATTTATTCAATTGAACAAACAAATTGTGTGTTTTTGTGACAGCCTGCTAACAACAATGTGCCTAAAGAGAGAATTTATAATTGGTTCTTTGCTAAGTTGTTAGTTATGTGCAGACACAGGACTGGTTCCTCTTAACAAAAGAAAAAGTTCCTCTGCAAATGGTCAGATATGAGGACTGGACTGAAAATGTGTGAAAAAAGCAGCCAATGCCACCACCACCACTAAGAAATAACGCTTCAGAAAACCTGGAGAACTATTGCCTAAAACCACTTTAAAAAAATGGCAAGAATGGCTGCTTGGAAGCAAAATATAAAGAAATGAATGGCTCACAGACTATTGCACTGTACTTTAACTGGCTTGAAGACCTTTAAAATCTCTGAAAAGTCTCACAGGCACCCAAAACCTTCTTTCTAAAACCTTAGGGAATTCTTCAAATCTTGGCACACACAAAAAGAGCACCAAACTGTAGATGGCAGAGGTTTAAATAACACAGGTACCTTTCAGTCTTCATTGAAGTTCAAAGCATTAGCATCTAATCCAGAACTCCTGTTTTAAATTTTACAAATCTGAAAATGTTCTGAATATAGCAGTGGTTTTTTTTTTTTTTTTATGTGACTGATCTGTATCTGATCTTTCTATCTTGGTCGTTTTATTAATAGGCACAGTTTAAAACTATAAGGCTATAAAATCTTAGCTTCACTGGAAAAGTTGGTTTCCATGAGATGTATTTGTCTTTTCATATGTTGCAAAGAACATCAAAGTAGCACTCAAGTACGAATCTTTAATAACTGCCCTGTCACTGCTGGACAGATTTACAACTCTGAAGGGTATTGCCTTTGCCATCACTGAGTGGTTTTTATTTTTTTCCCTTTTTTTTTGTCAGGTGTAGGTGTGGCCCCGTTCTGCAAGTTGGACTGCATGAATGTTTTTCCACTTGGCAAATCTCAGGTTGACACCAGCACTATAACACTCACAGCTTGTAGACATCTGCATCCAAACGCTCCTTGATGTGACCTTATTATCATGCTGGGTGATTGTCATCTTCACCAGCAGCTAAACATCTGCCAGACCTGATGGTAGGAGCCACACTTACACACATACACACACAGAAAAAGGCACAGATATCACATGCTCATGTGGCAAATGCTGTATTTGTATTCTCTGCAGGATAATTTAAACAGGAAGTCATGTTTCCAGATTTCCTGGGAGGAAGCAGCCCAGAGGGAGGCTGGTGGATGTTTGGAAACAATAACCCACAAGCCCCAAGACACCCAGTCGCACTTGATGACCATAGAAACAGGGCTACATGGATCCGTTTTATTATGTCATATCTAATCGTTCAAAGACTTTGTTGCCATCTGTGGAATCTTTCCAGCTTTTGCATGTTGAACTTGAAAAACAGAAGGTAAAGCCTAAATACCTCAATAAGACTGCCCTGACCCTCACCCTCTTCACTTCGCCTTATCATAGATTTCTAGACATGGATTAAGCCTAGTCTTAGACTTTAAGCTTTTTGAATTTTCCCTTAACTCTTGGTTTAGGCTTAATTCATGTGTAGGAAACCAAGTGTCTCTGCCATTGCACAACAATGCTTTTAATTAGGGGGCACCTGGGTGGCTTAGTGGCAAAGCCGGCGACCACATACACATGCCGTGTTGCTGTGCGGGTGGCGCGGGTTCGCGTCCTGGCCCGTTGCCAGTTTTCCTGCGTGTCTTCCCCTGTATCTTTCCCCTATTTCCTGTCTATCTTCACTGTCACGAAAAGCTGCTGTGGCCACAAAAAAACAATGCTTTTAATTAAACACGCCACACATTTCTAGTTATGTTTCTGGTATTTTTTAAGCATTATTAAATTCCAGTTCAAAAGTAGAATTTTGGGACCATAATATAGAGCTGTAGTAACTAACTTTTTGTGCCCAAAGGACATCAAAGCTAAAATTTCAAGGTGCATTTGTATTCACATTATCTTAGGATAGCCTGTATATCATCTGACATACATACTGTCAGTCTGTGTTGTGCAGTGACTTTTACAGGAAGACCAACAGAGATGTTGAACCCCTCCCTCCACTGCCCCCTCCACAATAAAAGACTGTTTGAAAAGATAATTCCTTTTCATAATTTTGTACTTTTTTTATTATTATTTTTCTTATTTACCACAAACACACAGATGGTAATCCCAGAAAGTTGAATCTGTTCACCTGGACGCTGCATTTTCAGTGGGAGAAACATTTCATCACTCATCCAAGTGACTTCTTCAGTCTCAGCTGACGGCAGGTTTCCCCAGCCTCATAAACAGTACAGTTGCATAATGACTGAAACTAACATCACTGACTAAAAATGGGCCGTGAGTTCAGTTCAATGTCTGCTTTCTCCCACTGAAAACACTATGTCCAGATGAACAGATTCAACTTTCTGGGATTGTCCCACCTTGATGATTGAGTATGCATCAAGATATTTGACTCACTTTGCCACTTAAAGCTGGTATGTGAGTATGCTCAGACAATAAGAACCACCTGAGATTCAACCTCAGATCCAGAAAAGTCTGCAAATTCTATCATCTGTTAAGGGCCTCGGAGGTACTAAAATCCTCCAGAAAGCATAAAATCAGCTGCTAAACAAACGGCTGAGACAAACTAATTCTACCATTGATGTGTTAAAATTTAAAAAAGGAGCAGATCTGACAAAGATTTGCATCACTTCTAGATGACAAAACTCTTCAACAGGTGATTGAATTCACTGAGAATGCTTATCTACCACAGCATGAAAGTCTAAGACCAGGCAGCAGAGGAAATTTGACCTACTTGCTCTGCACCAGAAACATCAGCTTACTACGGCGAGCGTCCTCAACAGCCAGACACACACCAAGGATGTGGACGAGTGGATGAAGGATTTGTCTGACAGACAACTCACTCAAGCAGAGGAACACATCCTTGTGAAAGGACTGAACTTTGCTGTCACACCGAGACAAATCCCGCTGGTGGAACTGATCACAGCCACAGAAGCAGCTATCCAAAACAACAACAGTGCCAACGTGGGAGCAGAGCAACTGCAGACAAAAGTTCTGCCCTGTCTCAGCAATGCAAAGCCTCCAGCATCCAGTATCACCATTGAGGAGAGGAAGGCACTCATGTTACTCAGTAAAGATGTCATCATCAGGCTCTGTTTCCCATCCTGAAACATCACCAAGCCATTGGTTCAGCTATGTGGATGTCACCCGCAATTCACCAATCATATTAACTTGGTGGACAAACACATCAAGTTCACAAGGGAGGATATGAAAAATGGCAGGCTAGCATTCTTAGACAGGAATTGCCATGGGAGACATTTGATTGTATTGTAAATTGATGTGTACCGTAAACCAACACATACAGATCAGTATTTTAAGGTCTGACTTTCATCATTAACTGGAGCACAAACTGGGTGTTATCAGGATGCTACAAGACAGAGCGAATAATATCCCCACAGACACAGCAGCCGGGGAAGCAGAAGAACATCATATCAAAAAGGACCTCAATAAATGTGGTTATCTCAGCTGGACATTTGTCAAAGCTGGGAAGGCACCTAAAGAATGTTCCAGGCGATACAGAAGAGAAGGACAACCGCTGCCTAAATGAAAACCTTTAGTGATCCCTTATGCATTTTCTCAAAACATTGTGTCTCTGTGGCTTTCAAACCCCAAAACTCTTATGCCAAAAACTTGCCCACCCCAAGGATCAGGTACCCCTGCACAAACAGAGTAATATAGTGTATGTGGTTAAGTGCCAAGAGGAGTGCTGTGAATTATATATTGGGGAAACCAAACAACCACTGGCTAAGCAGCTGGCACAACACAGAAGAGCTACCTCATCAGGCAAGGACTTCAGTTTACACCCACAGAATCCAATCATTCCCCAACTCTCTGTCAATGGTACTCATAGCCATTGATCAATGGTCATGACAGTTTGCTTATTAACAATCAGGAAACTGAACACACAGCCCATCGTTAGTCAGTGGTGATAGTTTTGGTCATTATGCAACAGTCACTTGGATGACTGATGAAACGTTTCTCCCACTGAAAACATTACGTCTAAATGAACACATTCAACTTTCTGGGATTTCCTTACCTGGATGACTGAGCATGCATCAAGCAACACAGATGGTAACTGATCTTGGAGCAGTGCAAACAGAACCAGCAGCAGCTTGTCTAACATGCTGGCTTCCCATCAGTTTCCTGTCAAAGGCCAGAGGTTTATCCACAATGCACATGTGCAAATAATCAGAAAAGGCTGCTGGCCACTCAGCTTGACAAGCTCAAGCTATTGTTAACAGGACACGGGCACGCCCATGAAATCAAGATGCGCTACAGGTTCTACTGTAATACGAAGCAAGCAGTGTTAAGCCTGTTTCCATAGACAATAGCCGAGTGCAGCCACAAGATGGCAGTAATTTAAGGGATGGCTCAAATAATCAATAAGCTTTATATTTGATAGTGGTTTTTTTTTTTTTTGAGTGGTTGGTTTGGAGGGTGAACCTTTGTGTCTAATCGGCTTTTTTCTTTTAGGCATCTTTTTAGGCATGTTTAGATGAAATAATGAAAATATGGAAACATCTTTGTGACTGTAATGACATTTTGTTTAGTACCTAGAAAGATAAATCACATTACTGCAGTATGTGCACCTATAAGTCAATATTTACCATTTAAATCTTCTGGTTTACCCAAAAGTAACACTAAGCAACAGGGAACACTGAGAAACATAATTTTGTTACACCTTATGCTCCCAAATTCCATTCCACTTTCTTTTCTAACTTTTTCTCTTACTGCATGCTGACTATAGACTAAGAGATTAGTGACATTTTGGAGTAATGGATCAATAGAGGCACTTTGGTCTTGTCATGAGGAACAGACTATTTCTACAATATTGGTTTCTCTCCATTGCTCTCTCTCATTTTCTCTTTTAATCTTTTTCTCTCTACATCACAATCTGCCCTCCCTCGTAGATCAGGTGTGAATACCAGCAAATAGATTTTAAGTAGAGGCACAAAACAGCAAGACTATAATAGTGTCTTGTCTTGTGAAACTTTGCATTTGTAGTGTGACACTGCTTTAGAAAAAAGATGGACAAAGGCAAATTCTCTAAGCTGTACTGCATACTACTTTGCATTTATTAGGGTGGATACAGGAATGTCAGTGGGCAGCCTAGCATAATCATACAGTGCATTAATAATACAAGTAATCTGTGTGCTACCACCATGCATTACTTTTTTTTGCATTCCATCCTAGTCTGTTTTCATTTCATTTTATGTATAGCAGAGCTGCTGGGGCATCTCTGTTACACACAAGGCCTTCTTTGTTAGTGCTGCATGATGCACTGTGTCTGTCACTCCCAACTCACCAGCATTAACAGTTAATATTAAGATTTTCCTAAATCCAACCATGTTGCAGGAGCTTAAATCTAACCAAGTGTTTTTAAATGTCAAACCATAACCAAGCAGTTATTAGTGATTAAATCTAAAGTGAAAAAGTAAAAAAAACAATGAAAAAGAACCAACAAGTGGGAGAAACCAAAGTCTATGAACCTCAGCCTCCCAGATGGTGAACATACAACTTGGGCCAGTGTCGTCCCCCCCCCAACCTCCTTGCATGGACTTTGTAGGTCTCTATAATGGGGGTCATATCTCTAGGTAGCCAATGACACGAACCATCTTGTACATCATTATCACATGCAGGCAGGATTATGTGATGCCCCATGATGAGAACACATTGTTGTTTAATGCCCTATCCTGTAGTATTACATTCCAGAACAATGTACAGCAAATTAGAAGTGGTTCTTAAAGGTACAACGTGCAAAATTCAAAGCCACCGGCTGTCACAGTGAAGCACCACTAGATTACACTTCCCATTTCTATTTCCATGAGGCTCAGCTGTGCTTTCTCCGCCATTTAAGAACTGTTAGCATCCTGATAAGTCGGGATAAAATGGTAAGCAGTTCCAAAATTCACCGCAGTGTTGCTCCCTGAAATGCTCTCTGTTTAAAATCTTTAGCATGAATGTAACTCCTTCCACTTCTGCCTTCAGGTAATATGATTCAGTTGTATGTTGTCACTGACCAGTCTACATGTTCCAGAACTACTGTCCCAGTCGCCCACCCACACAGCTGCTCTTCATTAACAATCAGCCTTGTAATACATAATGAACAGATCATCTGTGTTGCCTTAGTGATATCGCTTTCATTACTGCTTGCTCTGGATTTGTTTACCCTGTCTGACTTGCCTTCAGTTACTGTTTTCCCTGATTGTTGCAAACAGCCACAAAAATAAATAAATAAATAAAATAACTGTATGCAAAATTACCACTGGATTCATGAAGCATGTGCACCAGCCTATTTTGTTCTTACCACCATGAATATGTTAGTGAATCAGAAACATTCTAAGCCAACAGACGTGTGCGAACTGCATACGGTCTGTATACTGCCCCGTCCCCATGTCACCACAGAAGGATACACGTTTACCTGTAGGTCAAACAGAAAGCAGTGACGAGGTTGTGAGAGAGAATCGTGCACTGCTTAGGCAAGAAAACAGGAGAAAGTCCAACTAAAGATGCATTCACTGGTAAAACTGCAGGTAAACTTAGATTCACTACATTAACACTAAACACACATCATAGTCATAGGCTGTAAAGAGCTGAATAAAAACAAATCACTGCTTTTGAAAAAAAATACACAAGTTTGAAATGTTGAGCCATGGAATGTACAGTGTGGTCGTTGCAGTTCTCCTTCTGATCTTCTCCTTGTCATAACAACCAGCAGAAGATGTCCTTGTGAAAAAGGTTAGAATCAATATAGCTACCAAGGACGCACAAGCTAATGCATCTCTTCTATATACTCCCACTAATTCTGCAATAATGCATACCTCTCTTAGTCTCCTTCACTCTCTCCCTCACTGTGATTGGATCGCAGAAAGCCCACCATCCATCTCTGTCACCCACTGACTGCCATGTTAATAGTCTGAACATACACTGGCATGCACGCGTGCACAGACAGGAGCGCACAAGCAAGTACACAACAAAACACTATCTGGTTTAGTTTTTCCATTTCATATATTATCTCTGTTACTCACACAGATATACAGAGCACACACACACACACACACACACACACACTGATTTAAGGGTCAGACTGGGGAGTTCTGTGTCCTGCTGTCTTGCCATCCTGAGAGACAGATCAGTATCTTAACAACTTTAAATTACTGCTGGCTCTCAAAGGGCACATTAGCCTGTATGTGTGTGTGTGTGTATATGTGTGCGTGCTACTGATAAAAGACAAAGGATGAAAGCTGGAGGCAAGGAGCCACTTGGCAAGTATTTTAAGGTTATTTTTATAGAATTAGTATATAAATGTTTCATATGTTCTCCTGCCATATGTTCAGAGACTTACGGCCGTCACTGCATTGATTAGACCAGGTGTGGTTGTAACACTTTTTCCTTCAGTGCCATAAAGATGCATTTTAAAATACTGCACTCGACTGTCTCTTTTCAGCCAAGAGAGCTTAAGTGTTAAAGGAGCAGGTGTGATGGCACACTGATGCCATCTGATGTGCCAGCATGTGCGTAAAGCATAGACTGTATATAAATGCAAACACTGTGATATTACCCATCAGTTTGTAAAGTCCATTTCTAAAACCTGAGCACTTTGGCTGACACGGTAAGAAACTGACAACGTTGCGTGCTCGTAGAGTAGCATTCACAAAGCAGCCGCAGCTCATAGCACGGTCCATCTTTTTGCTCTGTGCTGGTGATGATGTAACCTTCCATCTGGTTAAGTACTGAATTATTGTTCTGCAATGTTGCAATGAAACACTTTGTTTTATTAGTGGCAGATTCTTGTTTACATGCCATGTGCAACATTCAGTGTTTGTACTTCAGATTTGTACTTCAGGCTAGAGAGCAGAGGCCACTGTGTTTTAAATTGCTGTTAGAGGGTAGGACACTGAAGGATGTCCCGTCCCTCTGTGCTGATGCTGCTTTGAGGAAGGTTGGATATGCTCTTTATGTCATCAAATGGACAGTGGTCTCATCCTCAGCAGCAGTCCTCAGAGGGCCTCAGCATGCATTCTTTAACACCAACAAAATTACAAGAAACCACTCTTCTCAACTGAAACATGGCAATTCACATCCCACAAAGAAGCATTCCCTAGAAAAAAAAATACAAGTACATCAAAGAAGGCATTTTATTTTTAGTCTTTCAAAAGACTCAGTTATACTTCAGTTATAAAGCTCAGAGTCCCCAGGTCTTTTCATTTTTGTCCATCAGTTTATATCTATCACTTTATAAGCTTTGGTGGTCTGTTTTATTCTCTTTTGTGTAAAATTCTAAAATTCTGATAATTTCAAAAGATATATAACAGTAACCTTATTACTTAATGTGTAGAGTGTGTTATTTAATGCAAGAGACAGCTCTTCACTGACTGCCCTTCTTACACTGTTGTATAGAGACTATCACCATGCACCCAATAAGCCAGAGTATAAAGACCACTCACACTGCAACATATTAGATATCAAGTTAACATCTGGTTCATTGAAATGAACAGTTGGTGTTGGATGTACGAAGCTGAGAACGTGTAAAGACCCCAACAACTCTGCCAAGAGCAAGAATCCTATAGCCAGATGATGAAGTCAAGGACTCTCACAAATGCTGAGGCTTGTCGGGTACTCCCGGTCAGCTGTGGTGGGTAATTAACCACTAATCAGAGATCTGGGAAGGACGAACCATGAACTGGCAACAGGGCACTGGGGAATGTGAGACAACATGCCTGTAAGTGGTTTGAGCTGGTTGTGTGTTGTGCAAAGGACCAACAGCATATTAGGCAGGTAATAGTCATGATGTGTATTCTAAGCTTTGACCAAAGTCTTCAAGATATTATGGCACTGTAGCCCATTCTATATTTAACATATCTGAAGGCATAATATTGCTTTGGCAGCTAATGTATTATACATGGAATTTTCCAAAATCTATTCAAGCAGTATACTAGTAGTATATTATTCCACAAATGTTTTGTCATTGAATGTTTATACCTTATTGTCACACTCAAGGAGTTTGACAATAAGGTAGGATATGTTTTAAAGACTTTGAGAGAAAGCAGTGATACGATGTACAGCACTGTGTTCATGCTACTGAATAGTCTAAACCAGGGATCCTCAAATCCAGGCCTCAAGGTCCGGTGTCTTGCAAGTTTTAGATGTGTCTCTCAACACACCTGAGTCAAATATAGAAGTCATTAGCAGGACTCTGGAGAACCTGACTGCATACTGAGGAGGTAATTCAGCCATTTGATTCAGGTGTGTTGGATCAGGGACACATCTAAAACCTGCAGGACACCGGACCTCGAGGCCTGGATTTGAGGATCCCTGCTCTAAACCCTGAGATGCTTAAAGTGTTTCGATAGTCTGTGAGGTCCTTGTCAAGAGTGATGGCATCTCAGTAATTGGTGTCTTGTTCAGTTGCCAAACATGGAGAAAGGTATCATTTAAAATACAGGCTTTGAACTCACTTTTGTCTTCCTGTAGTCCTTGGTGATGATTTTACAATGTGCTTTTAAATGTGCACCCACTCCAATCAGCCTGCTTTTAAAAGGCTGCGTGCATGCCAAAATAATAATTGAGTTCTTTACTCCCTGATGCTCACGATAAAGAAGACAAATCTCCATAGAACTCAAGGCATCTGTCTCAGCACATGGTGATAGAGGATAAACAGATGATACAATGTATATATTATTAATGTATTGTACAGTATGTATTAATCTGTTTTTCACGTTATCACAGCAAAGTTTGATTTTTGAATTCATTGCACTAAGATGTGATATGCACTGTAAGATAAATAATCAGCTACATTTTACAGAGTATCCTTCAACCTCCCTACATGCATAATTTGTCTAATTCATTCACCAAAAAAAAATCACACAATAATCAAAGTTAGAGGTGAACCTGACTAACAGCATGATCAAATATCTATAAATAATGGGATAACATTGTTATTGTATACTTTCAGACAGTTTCTTTCATATAGCAAGAAACTGATATGATTGTCCTGCATGCATTTATACAACAAACTGAAAATTATCACCTCACTGCATGCATTTAAATTAACCAGTGTGTCATTGCATGAAAAATCCTTTCAGTGCCTCCCACCTAAGCCCCCTGAATCTGATTATTTATTTTGTACAACAACTTTATTATATTTAATAATGTGGGCTGAAATTTTACAAACTTTGCTTCACTTTTAACTTATAATATCTTATGTATAGGAGAAAAACACATTTAATCCACTTTATAAACTGCAACCATGTAAAATTTACACCAACTCCAAGTGTCAGAATTGTGCTTTTGTTTTGTGTTTTTTACCGTTTATGTTCCATAAGATTCTAAACCATTTACAATACCCTTCTAAGTAGACTGAATCAGTTGATATTTACAGTGTGCCCTTTAAAAGTAATTGGATTGATGGCACCATATGTTACGCCTCTTGCACACAAATACTGTTTTAACCTTAGTTATCAAAAGTGGAGATTATCAGAGCACTGTGATGTTAATGTTAAAGATACTAATGAGAAAATATTAAAGGTTTCTAGTGTTACTAGACAAGGTTGGACAGTTTTATTAGATCTTATTGTTTAGTGGTGTTTGGGGGCTTTAGTCTCTCATATGCCTTGAATATTTCAGCCTTTTAGCAGAAAATGCAAATGCTTTTGCACCGTTGGTAATTAAAATGGAACCTTCACACCTCATGTGTGACAGGAGTGACACATGCAAATTGTGTAACACATTCACACATACCCACACGCCATACGAACAAAGCTTGGTTGTATATGGAGTAGAATTTATTGCTGCCCCACAAACGTACCAACAAAAAGTCACCCACGTACTGACACGCATAGGTACACCAATGCACATACAAGCATGCAAAAACCTATTTGTCATTATGGCAGCTTATATTTCATGCAGCCGCACATGGAGCTGTCAGACAGAATTTAGTACAGATACTACAGTACTTCTTTCAGGCTCAAATAAACACAAACACAGACACAAACACACACAGTAGCTCAGGTATTAGGGAGTATTTACTGCAGAGCAACATGCCGGTGTAATTCATGTGGAATGTCCATTAGAGCAGAGAACGGATCTTTTCACAGTATAAGTCATAGTAATGAACTCCAGCACAACTCTCTGCAGTGTCATACATCAACACACCCAACAGCATTTCAACTCTCAGAGACAAAGTAGTGTTGTAAAACCAGCGCGTCTTAGTAAAGGAATATTTTTGCAAATTTTAGTGCCATCTAAAATCTAATTAAGTGTGCTGAGAACATCTTTGGGTATCATATTTCACAGCAACAACAGAGTTTTGCCACCAAGATCTGAGGAATCAGCAGCACTGCAGTTTGCATTCTACAATGAAAATTATTTAACATATGGCTTTTACCTTTGGTGTTGTACAACAACGTGATTATAAAGCACTTTTAATATTGCACCAGCATTTTTTACAGTAGGCTTTATACTCAGGCAAGTCCTCTAACTTTGTTATTTTACTGTTAACAGGTATTTCAGCTGATAGAAAGTAAGAAAGTGACGTGTGTAACCTCACAATACTTCTGCCTTTGGTCCACAGTCTCCATAGTAGGAGTCTGAACTAGTGCATGAGGTTGAGATACCAGCTATTTGGGCTCTCCTCAGTCATGGTGTTGCAGAATCCGAGACAGAACTGAACTTAAAAGGTGATTTATTAATGGAATGACAGGAAATAATAAACACAGCTATACTAGGGCTGGACGGGTGCCAGAACAAAATACAAAAACTACAGGGCAGCGTGACACGCAGCAGGGAAAACATTTACGATGAACTGACACAGACTGAGGACTTAAATACAGACACAGGATAATGAGAGGATTGGGAACAGGTGGAGACACGGCTGGGAATAATCAAACAGGACGAGACCAGGAAGTAAACAAAATGCAAGATAGACGAGCTGAAGACTACCAAAGTAAAACAGGAAACACGCAGACACTGAACATAAACGCAGACTAGTAACAACACTGGGAATAAAACTCACTACAAAAACACATGAGGCCAGGGACATGACAAAAAGACAATACAGACACGAGCACACAGCCGCAGGGGAGACAGGAACAAAGGGAACCAGGAAATCAAAATTTAAACAATAACTAATAACAAGACAGGAAACTAAGATGAATACACAAAACCAAAAACAAATTGGGAACATAACGGAGAACTCAATGAAAGCAGAGCCTAAAAGAACTAAACGCAAAACGCTGGGCACACGGCCCAGGACCATGACACTCCTCAACGCATGGCCTGGGCTCTGGAACCAGTCTCTTTGGGGTCTATAATTGAATTTCGCATCAATGACTTTCTGCTTCATCCCTGGATTTGCTTCTGCAAATCTCATATTTTTGATCTTAAGTGCAAGTTTTTAGCTTATGCTTGACTCCTGTGCTTGCCATAATTGTCTCTGGTGAAATGAACTGATTCACTCAGTGCAACAAGGAACGATTCGGACCTGCGGGAGCCATCCGACTACAGCGAAAATCCGATTTGTGTGACTTCAACTTAGACAATTTCTACTTTATATTTGTGAACTGCAAAAAAAAATAATTAACAAAAATAATAACACATAATCCATAAACTTGGACCATTGTACTATACATATCAACACTTTATTCCTTCTCTTAGTTTACAATGAGGTTCCACTTAATCTTCTTCTACTCAGCAGCAGAAATCTTCTAGAGATTGCACCTGCGATTTGACTCACTTGATGAACTGATGGTAGAAGGAAAGAAGAAACGTTTGGATAGAGTAGAAAGGGAAGATGCTGGTCTGTCTCTCCACAGTGGATCTGACATAGTGTCGTACATAATTCTGGGGCTCAGACCTGTGGTTTTCATGTCAGAATTTAAAGGAAAACCTGTGGGCAGCCAGTCATTACAGTATGCTACAAAATAGCTGTCTGAGAAATGCACAATTAAGAGAAGGAAAAAAGAATGTAACATAGCATTTACTAGCCTTTTTTTTTTTCTGAGGGAAATTTTGGCTTTGAGAGAACAGAGCTGTGAAGAGGGAGATTTTGTAGTGAAAATTGTCTCTTTTGCTAATCCCATTTCATGCCAGCTCAGTCCTACTCTCTGGAATATTCTGAAATTTACACAAAGCGCCTGAGGAGGGAGTGAAAGATGGGACAGAAGGGTACAGAGGTAAAAAGAGTAAAAAAAAAAAGGAGTGTGAGAGACAGAAGTGAGTGGAAATACTTTGAGAATGACAGAGCCAGAGGGACAGAAATGGAAAATAGCCACCATTAAAATTCTGCTGCTGCAGTCCATCAAAGTGTGGACTGGACATGGTCTACTTGCTCTTAACCCCTGTAGTTCCAAAGGGAGCAAGACAATAGGTTTAAACCTCTGTTATATTTTACATGACTCCCTGATGCCTTGGACTTCCACACATGTCTTACACTCTTTGGCTGTTTCTATGCACTGGACCACTGCTAACAATGCAAGCACTGCCCTATCCATGTGGGTATCCTGCATTAGTATAGTATAATGTATCTATGTTGGAGCACTGAGGCTGCTTTGTGAGATGGTAAGGTAGTGTAAAGATAACAGGAGTTAAAGCTGATAATGTGTCCTTGAGCACTGGTAATGAACGAGTTTGTTTGCTTTAGGCTGTGGTGGGCCTGACATAATCTCTGATGTCGAGTGTAATGATTGTATGGTAGTTTAGCTCTATCAAAATATGTCATTTTTGTCTTTTAATTGTTTTCCAGTCTTGGAAGATTGGGGACAATGAAAGTAAATATTTTAAATGACATGCATCAAACGCTTTTTACACTCCAAAAAAGGCATTTTTAATTTTCTTCAAAGTAGAAGATTCGGTTTAGGGTTCAGAGCTGCGTTTGGCTGCATCACTGATGGTGACTTAGGCCCTGTTTACATGAGAGCGTTTTCAGTGGAAACGGTGACATTTTGCCAAAGTAGCGTGTTCACATGGAAAAGGTTCAGAAACAATCTCCGTTTACACAGAAATGCAAGATGCTGAAAATGATGCAGCTCCTTTTACCAGGCCACAAGTTAGCAGTGGGGATATTAGAGCCACAACCATAGTGCGCATGTACGAGTGCCCGCCGTTTTCAAAAAGCAGCGTTTTTGTCTGTTTACACAGAAATGGGATGGGAGCAACAAAAGTAAATACAGGAAGAAGGTGCTGTGCCCGTACTGACTGGTTATGTACTCTGCACATCTATGGTACCATGCTGCCTCCCAGAATGTAAAGGATACCCGGCTATGGGAAAGTGTTCAGCTCAAACTTGCAGCATACACCTCCTCCAAATCGCACCTGAGTGTGATTACCGTGTTCACACCGGCACAAACGAAAATGGTTCAATTAATACAGAAGTGGCGCAGAAGAAAATAATTCAGATATGATGCTTTTTGGAAAATTGATTTCACAGCTTAAGTTATTTCAGTTCTGTTTGTTTTCTGTGTTTTGTTCCATTCGTTTCACACAAGCACTGGCTGCTGAATATCATCTCCCCCTTTGAACTTCCACTGAACCTCAGACAGCTTCTTTTGTCATGCTTTCATCTTACATTAATACAGTGGCATTTTCTTTGTAGTTGCTGTGACTCAAAACAAGAAATATTCTTTCTTTTTTTTTTGGTTGTTTTTTCTTTTTTCCTGTGAAGGATTTTAGACTGTTTACTGAACTTGTGTCAGTAGTTGAGCCTCAGTGTCCAATATTAGACGTGTAAATTCATGGAAAGTCAAAGTGAAGAATTAAGTAAAAAAATAAAAAGTGATGAAAAGTAGAAAATAAAACAACCAAAACAAAGAGTACATTTTAAGATCCAAATCCATGGCAGGTATTGCTTGCTACCTAAAATCTTCGTAGTTGATCTATTGTTCCTGCAAAAGCTGCGTTTTAAGCAAAACCAGGTTTGAGAACTTCCTCATTTGTCAAAAGTAGGGAAATGGTAAGTCATATTTTGCTTTAGTGGCATACATTACACACAGTAACACAGCAAGTCAACGGTACCACTCATCCCCTCATACCACCACAAGAAAACTTCTTCATGTCGTCTGTCGCACAACCTCATCTCCTCAGCCGTCCTGAAGCAAATTTTTGTTTTCCAATGGGTAAAAACACTCTCTGACATAAACATATCCTTATTTACCCACCTGCCTTATATATGTCCTTTAAATAAACCTGTGCAAATCACAGATGATGACCACCTTCATTTCCACGTGCTTCACTGATGCGCACACGTTTTGACAGGTTTAAAATAGGCTTCTGCAATAAATACGTGTTACCTATACAACCAGATTTATTCAACCACATGTTTACTCACTTACAGAAAGCTTCAGCTGTGAATCAGTCAGTGTGTGCCAGCCTACTAATATGACGAATTATAAAGTTACAATTATAGCACATTGCCTTTGATGGTTCCCACTTTGAGAGCCAGCATAGGCAGAGTATATAATTTAATCAATTGTTTCCAGGTCAACTTATCTGTTTCCGAGTCGCTGTAATTACTGGCCTCTGGACATGCACTGTCACATCCTAATAAGAAGTGGCATGAGAATAGAAGGAGGCAAATTGCCCACATTACCCCACAAGTCTAGTTAGTTTAATTGAGGCCGGACAGGAAAGCGTCTGTTAAGTAACTGAACTGTCTAAACAGCAAGATTTAATTCCCCTGCACTGGGGGACATGCCCATAATGTTGTATGGAGCTGATCCACTGAATGAGAAGCTAGCTAGCTTCAAATACATTATCTGATGGTTGGAAAAGTTTGAGAAAAGCTTTATTTAGCACTGCAGTCACCAAAGGGGTCATCTTGACTCCACTGGTATTTTAAAATCATGTAACTCTATGAAGATAAAACCCCATCATATCTTATTTTATGACTTTATATAAAATGACTTTAGGCATCTTATGGTGAATTTTGGGTGTGTGGGATAAAAATGACAAAAAAAAAATTACAACTATTTATACCTAGATCTGCAGAGGAAGTTATTTTGACCCCCCATTGATTTGTAAAACAACACACCTGATTGATGATGGATGATTGAAGGACTGGGCTGCTGGCTGTGCAGCGCAGTTGGGGGGGGGGGATCCAGAGCAGAGGAGATGAATAAGATGAGCTTCAGACCTGAGAATCACAGCTGAGGAGAGACACGCTGCTGAAGAGGAGGTGGATGTGTAGTGTTTGATCAATTTAAACTGTTTTACTTTGGCAATAATTAATTTATTCCAATAAAACATCCACTATCCAAATTTCATTTTTAACTTTTTCATAATGTTCTTCTCAAGTAAATACACTTATTTAGAAGTGTGTTTTAGTGTTATTTGTTGTACCCTAGATTCAAAAAATATATTTTACCATGTTTTTCTGTAATGAAATAATCTAAATCATTTGTAAAACTATTGAAATCCCTAAAACTTCACCTTAAATACTGATTGTGTTAAATGTTACAGCACCCTGACTGCCATTAGGTAATAAAATCCTTGGACCCACTGTCAGACCCTACACTGGCGCAGTGGGTCCTGGGCTTCTCCTGGTGCACAACAACGCCCGGCCTCATGTGGCGAAAGTTCATGAAGAATGAAGAAATGAAGAAATTGATATCGCTGACTGGCCCCCACGCTTGTCTGATCTAAATCCAACAGAACACCTCTGGGACATTATCTGCGTCCTTAACATGACCGAGCAGATAAACAAACAAAACAAACCTAAATGTTGTCCATGTTTTTGACAAAAATTTTGTTTACTGAAATTTCCCACGTGAACTTGTGAAAAAAGCAAAGTTTTTAGCTTCATTCTTAGCTTAGCCATAATTGCTCTTCTCCAGCTGCAGTTTGTACCACATACAGATACACTAAGATCCACTCCAACAAGATTGTATCCATAAACCCACGTGTCCGCCTTGTAATTCCAGTATGACTTCTTGCCTTGTTACAGTATCTCATGCAGTCTTATCTCTGCATCCACATGTTCTCTGGCTCTCTCTGGAATCATTGGCTGTCTGTCAAATGATACAAAACCCAGGGATCACACACACACACACACACACACACACATACGTGTTTTCGTGAAATATAAGGACGTATGACAAAAATAGGACAAATGGGAACGTGCCTTTCCAAAGGTTCTAGAGGCCTGAGAATCAAATGGTTTTTGACCCATGCTCTCAGGAAAGCAGTCATCTATTTAGATTTTAGCTAAAGCCATATTTTGGTCAAACCTGATTTTTATGCGACTTATGGGGACATTGTCAGGTTTATGTGACTTATGAGGACTATAACCTCTCACACAGTTATTTCATGTCTAAGTGAATTGTAAGACCCAGAGATACACACAATTTTTTCGAGTATACGTGACTTATGGAGACCAGATAACTACAGTGTCAGTATTTGCAAGATGGCCTGTTTGAAATATCTGCATAAGAAGCATAGCTGTATATTCATCACACTCGCCAGTCAAGTAACATTTGAAATAAATCAGATATTTGTTATTAGAAGATAGTAAATCTGAGCTGTTCTGGGACTTAAAAGAGACATAGTCTAAGAATATGGTAAGTCTATTGTTTAATCGTTATTGTACGGCATTTATGAATGTTGTAGATGGCATTCATGTGGAAAGGGAGGAAAAAAAACAAAAAAACTGACTTTCTTGAGTTTTTCCTTTTTTTAATTGCTGGTAACAAAAGTAAACTGAAACAATAAGGTTTCTTGAACATTGTGCTATTTTAAAAAAAAGATAAATAAAATTACATGAACAACTAAATAAAGAACTGACAAAACTGAGCACCTTACAAAAGCAGAGAATGAAAATAAAATCTCCTACCACTGATAAAATTGCACCAGAGTCAAGTTTAGGAGTTTATAGTTCTATTTATTCATCCTCCTTTTTAATGCTACGATTCTGTTGTGTATGTAGTATTTTATTCCAGCCCAGTCTCTGTCTTTTAGAGCTACTGGTTCTGCCTGAAGGCAGGCATCACAGTCCCTTTTACCTGGTACCTTGCACCTTGTTATGAAATGTAACATATGCCGTTCGACAGCCTTCACTTCATCATCTGTCCACTTGCTTCTCACCTTCCCAGCTGTCATATATGCAAACAAAATAAAATGTCTTTACTGAAGAATAATGATGATGAAAAATGTTTAATATAAGATAATCTAGATAGAAATGTGAATATAAAATGCTCTTTTTACCTTGCTTTTCATTGGAGCATTTCAAAGATGTACCCACAATAATTGCTGTGTCCTGCTGTGAATCTGAAAAGATGGAATATGTATCATAATAAATATACACATCTTTAAAAAGAATACTATTTTCATAACACAGGGGATATAAAAAGTCTACACACCCCTGTTTCAAATGCCAGGTTTTCATTATGTATTTAAAAAAAAAAAAAATCACATCCAGATAAATAATTTCACAACTTTTTCCACCTGTAATGTGACCTATAACCTGTACAACGCAACTGAAAAAACAAATCTTTCAGGGAGGTGAAGTTAAAAACACCTGAGATAATGTGGTTTTATAAGTGTGCTCACCCTTTTATAACTGGGGATGTGGCTGTGTTCAGATTTAACCGTTTACATTCAAACTCATGTTAAAATTGGAGTCAGCACACACCTGTCACCAATTAAAATGCCTCTGATCAACCCAAAACAAAGTTCAGCTGTTCTAGTAGGCTTTTCCTGACATTTGTGTAGCCACATCTTCCAGTGCAAGCCATGGTCCGCAGAGAGCTTCCAAAGCATCAGAGGGATCTCATTATTCAAAGATATCAGTCAGGTGAAAGCTACAAAAGAATTTCCAAGGAATTAAATATACCATGGAATACAGTGAGGACTGTCATCATCAAGTGGAGAAAATATGGCACAACAGTGACATTACCAAGTACAGGACGTCCGTCCAAAGTTGATAAGATGAGAAGAAAACTGGTCAGGGAGGCTGCCAAGACACCAGCAGCAACGTTGAAGGAGCTGCAGGAATTTCTGACAAGTACTGGCTGTGCACTACGTGTGACAACACTCTCCCATCTTCTTCATATGTCTGGGCTATGGGGTAGGTACAAAGAAAAACATCCAAGCCCAGCTTAATTTTGCAAAAAGACATCTGAAATCTCCTAAACGCACGTGGGAAAATGTGTTATGGTCAGATGAAAACAAGGTTGAACTTTTCCAAAAGGTATGTTTGGCGCAAAAACACTGCTCATCACCAAAAGAACACCATACCTACAGTGAAGCATGGTGGTAGCAGCATCATGCTTTGGGGCTGTTTTACTTCAGCTGGAACTGGGGCCTTAGTCAGGGTGGAGGGAATTATGAACAGTTCCAAATAGCAGTCAGTATTGGCACAAAACCTTCGGCCTTCCGTTAGAAAGCTGAAGAGGAACTTCATCTTTCAGCACGACAATGACCCAAAGAACACATTTAAATCAACAAAAGAATGGCTTCACCGGAAAAAGACTGAGGCTTTGGAATGGTCCAGCCAGAGTCCAGGCCTGAATCCCATCGTACATCTGTGGGGTGACCTGAAGAGGGCTGTGCACAGGCAATGCCCTCACAATCTGTCAGATTTGGAGTGGTTTTGCAAAGAGTGGGCAAATATTGCCACATTAAGATGTGGCACGCTGATAGGCTCCTACCCAAAAAGACTGACTGCTGTAATAAAAGCCAAAGGTGCTGCAACAAAGTATTAGTTTAAGGGTGTGCATATTTATGCAACCAGGTTATTTAAAGTTTTTTATTTATATTTGTCCCCTTTAAGGGCTTCAGTTTATTTTTCAATTGCATTGTATAGGGTTACTTTTTTGACATTTCACTAACTCCTCTTAATTGGAGAGGAAAGCGAAATGTCAAAAAAGTAACTTAAAGGGCCAAATTGTTGATTGATTTTTTACATCAAATCGTGGACCGGAAGTAAGGGGCGGGGCCGGATGCGGCCCACGGGCCGCAACTTTAAGACCCCTGGTATAGGTTATAGGTCACATTAAAGGTGGAAAAAGTTGTGAAATTATTTGTCTTGCTGTCATTTTTTTTACATCATGAAAACCTGGCATTTGAAAAGAGGTGTGTAGACTTTTTATATCCACTGTACGTTCACTTATTTTATTCACTGCATTCACCATATTTGGGTGTATTTCATATTTTCACCTGTTGGTTCAGTGCTGACGATGCTTTTTGTCGACGTGCCTTCCAAGTGGTCCAACATGACTGAATCTGAAGTGGCCTCCATGTTGCTCAATGTGGTTGAGTCAGGTAGGTGCTTTGGGTCCCCAGAAGTCTCAGTTCTTGAACCTTGGAAACGTAACAATTAAGTAAAGTATCTATACAACATGTCCTCTGAGAACTTTGTTATTAAAACATACTGAAAAAGCCACAACAACCTCTCTGCTGATGCAGGTCAGGAATGGTTTCTTCATCAGAATCGTCGTCAGTCGTGGCAACCTTATCTGGTTGGGTAAAAATAGTCAGGACAAATTATTAAAATTAAAGGCCAAACACATGTTACATATGAATCTTTGTAACTGATGTTTCATATTACCATCAGGATGTATGTCAATGTCATCCAGTCCTTTCCCCTGCAGGTCAGACAGTTTCCCTTTTCCATTGCTATCAACAGTTTACTGACTTTTGCCAGCTGTATGGTACTCTCTGGAAGCCGGTAGAACTCTCGGTGGATCCGGACATCGTGTCCAAGAAAGGTAGCAAGCTGATCCATTTCATTTTCTTTTAGATTTAGTACTGTGGATAAAGTGGCAACTTGCTTCCGCAATCTTGTTGACGTGAGTGCCTCTGGGTTCTTTGCACCACATTGCTTTGCATACTTGCGAAGGCAGTCAGAGCCTCTGTAATGGGAAAGTGCACCTGGACGTGCAAATAAGTATACATTCTCTGTGGGGACTTGACACTTACTCCTGTTTTCCATGAGGAGGTTCATTGCTATGATCATGTCAGGTGTGAGAAGCACAGGCACCATTCTTGACCTTTTACCACGAATCTCAACTCTATCAAAGTACTTTGCAAGCTTCCTCTCCAACTCATTGAGGCACATCATAATGTCGGGGTTCAGCTCTGTGCAATTCCGGGATGTAAAAGCCTGGACCTCCATTTTTGAAACTTCCCCCTGCCGTTTTCTGTTAAATAGTACTACTTGTGTCAAAGTTACTTTAGCAAGACTTCCAAAGTTTGTGTTGTTAGGTTTTTCCTCCACATCCTTCATGCATTTAGCACACTCAGCAGCAAGAAACTGGTGCAGCAGCGACACATCCTGTGTAAATGGCAAAAGCTGGGGTTTATTCCATTTGGCTTGTTGAAGCGTGCCCAATGCAGCAGCTGAAATTGACTCTGCCCATTTTTTCTGATACAGAGTGGCAAATTGCTCGGCTGACTTGGCAACATCATGGCGATGTGCAATGATAGCACTGCACTGTACAATTCCTGCAAGTTTGGCTAAACTGTGCCCCAATTTTAGAGCCAAGGATGGGACTTTATATGAGTTGCTTTTCAAGTCATAACCAGCAACAGCTCTGACAGCTTGTATCACATGAGGAAAGTTGCTGGGCATAACAAGGTCTTCTGTCCTCTTCAGAGGTGTTTTAGCTCTAGCTTCTATCAACAGCCTTGCTATCTCTCTCATTTTCTGGCGAATGTAATCATTCCTTCTTTCATGCGGTTTCCTGCTGTTGTACAGTGACTCACCAAGGGAAAGAATGTCTCTTTCACTTTTTACAACCAAGGAAATGCCATCCTGGTTCATTTCACAAGCAATCTTCCAAACAGCTTCATGAACTTGATTGGGTTTTGGCAAGTCAAGATGTATCCGCTTTCGTCCAGTGAGAGAGTCTCCTTCAACAGGCTTCTGGGGGCACCTTCTCACATGTCTCCAAAGGCTTTCTCTTGCATATAGCCCTTGACAAAATTTGCAATGACGGTAGTCCTCAGATTGTTTTTCTATAGTGGGTCTTCGACAAGCAACAAATGCTCCAGTACCTTGGACTGCCACAGAAGCATTATGTTCAAAGTTTCCCCTCTTTTTAAGACACCGTAACAGCTCTCTTCTGTTGTGGGAACCTTTAGCGAAACTGAAAGCCATTGTTACATCAGGCTGGTTACCGTGTGCGCTTTCGAGGTGTCTTGCCAATTTAGAAATGGGTTTTTTACAATACAGACAATATTGCTTCTTGTTGTACTTGCTCTTCCTTCCTGTTTTTGGCAATGCTGTGACTTTTACGGAGCTGTTATTGTGCGACATGCTCTCTGTTGAATCGGCACTGCAACTTATCACTGAAGAACTATGAGAACCAGTGATTTCCACACTGTGTGCTGTAGCCATCCCCATGAAATGTCAGACAGTTTTTTGGGAGAATTGTCTGTCACTCTCAGTTCCTTACTTTGAACACTTGTGTCTGAAGAGTTGTCACTTGAGTCTGGAACATAGTCAACATCTTCATAATCTGTGTTATCTGAAAACTCGGGATCAGAAATCTGAGGAAATAGAAAACGGCATTAAAGAGCTATAGTATCATTTTCCCTAAAGAGCCATAAAATGTGCATAAGTGACTTTTGAAAAAGTGATAATTTTAAATACACAGTTAAAAATAACATTTGATTTCCTTAATGCATTTTTTGTTTCTCTATTTAACAACTGTGTCATAATTACCTGGTCATTAAAGCGTGAGTAGTTTCCATCATGAAATTCACCATCATCAACTTCAGCATGTCCAACCTTTTAAAACCATTATTAATTATTAAAATTTATTGAATAGAGGTTTCATGCCCAGTTAGATTAGGTTTTAAATTATGAAATAATACTCCTAACACCAAGACAAGCTGCTTCACTTATTATGACTAGTGGGAGAGAAGTCTCTACAGTGCAACACTTCTCAGTGTACGATGTGATATTGTAGACTGTGTAAACAGGAGACCAAAACATAACATCTTGTCTTATGGCTCACCTACTGCATAAAATTAAAATGAAATATTTTAGGAGAAAAAAAAAAATCAGTGGCAGCAGTCCTTCAATTATGTACATAAACTAGAAACAATGAGTAAATGAGAGAAATTCACCTATTTTTGTAGGCCTCTGGATATTCTAAAACTCTAAATAAACATCCTGAACATAATTGATTGCATATAATGAAAAGATTGTGTTTCGGCTTATATTAAATACTCACATTCATTCTGGTGGATAGAGTCAAAGTTCTCTGCCTTTCTCTCTCTAATATTTTCATCTTAGCGTCATCATAACGGTTCTCACACTGATCATGATGTCGTTTTAGATTTTGTAGACAGCGTATTGCGCTAAGCTGTAACAAAAAAAATAATCCAAGAATCAAAAGTAAACAACGACGGCTCACCATTATATTCTGTATTACTGTTCTCACTCAGTAATGACCGAGTGAAAATAACATGAACTATTTTTTTTAAAAAAGAAGAATGTAGCTGTCTCACCTGTTCTCCAGTTACTTGTCCCACTAAAAGGCACAAAAGCAGAGGTCTGGTCAACCTAAAAAGGACAAGAAATTTTAATGAAAGTTTTAGCCAAGATAATCTGAAACAGGTTATGGCAATTCTAAACAAAAATGTATAGAACTACAAAAGATCTAAAATTGAACGATAGCTTAAGCTTAATATGAACAAGGATCGGGGCTTATACTAGACCGGTTACATCCCCAGATGTTGTCTAGGATATGGGGGAATGTAGCAATAAATAATGCTCCAGGGTGAATGAAAAGGCCCAATAAAATGTAGCAAAAATAAAGGATTTTATTAATAAATAATATGGCTCAAGCTTCCTGAAAGAATTAACAGGTTAACACCTTTACTCCTTAAACTAGACTAAAATTAGTACCCAAAATATTCCTAGAACATAACTTAAAACAATAAACCAAAGAGAGGTCTCTTCTGAACGAAATGAGCAATCACCTGCAAGTTCTCATCTAATCAGGAGGAACAGAACAGGCAGCCTCCTCTAAAGAAGAGTAACCAGAAACAACCTTCCTACTCAAAGGAAGAAACAAGCATGACACACACACTCCTTCCTGGTCACCAACAATGTCCCCCACCAGCATGGAGTAACCAGACCAGGAGGTATTTATTCAGATCAAAATCCTAAAGGTTCTATCAACCCATGAATCCAGACCTCGCTCTGAGCTAGATCTGAGACCCTCAGCAGTTCTCTCAGCACTTATGTACTCTGGTTCACCTGCTGATTAGCTGAAGTTGCACATAACAAGACCCTATAGAAAGACTTAACACGGTAGTAATCTCCCCCTAAACATATGAGGACATTGTGACACATACACACCACCGTTTATTCAGACTATATGAGGACATCAAATTAAACACACTAAACTCTTTGAAAGTTAGGACAATATGAGGACATCGTGACTCACACACACTACCGTTGTATTCAGATATATGAGGACATGACGACTAAAAAAAAACATGTTGAATCTGTTTTCCCCTCTTCATAACATCTTTGTTGTTGTCAAAGAAAGTTTGAAACCCACCCTAATGTAAATGGATCAACCTCCTAAAGAATTCATCATGTAACCTTGCAGCAGGAGACCAAATGGACAACAACGTGTGTAAAACTACAGAAGATATAAATTGAATGATAGTTAAGGTTTATTTAAGATTTAAAGGGGTCGTTGGTCCCAGAGTGATGAAACCAAGTATTTCTGCCAAAGCATTCTGAACAAGTCCTAGAAATTATGATATTGTGAAAATGTACCCAAACTGATTGTTAAAGGGTATTTTATTTATGCACCGGACCCAAATGAGGACATCTATTTGTTTAAACTGGAACTAGAAATGTGAACAACCTGTTGAAAGGCTGAGGATGGCCCCGCTCATTGTGCTCTCAATGAAGGCTG